>NC_084566.2:17526624-17591624 GCF_033978685.3 Nerophis lumbriciformis
GCCAATAATGGGGACCGTGATGACAAAATCTATCTAGAAGTTTATCTGCTCTCTCAGCGTCAGTTAGAGTAAATCTCCGAAGTAGAAGATTCTTTAGTGCAGCGTACTTGTCGCGCTGTGGAGGCGTTCGCAACAGCTGCATTGCGCGACGAGTGGTCGCCTGGTCGAGGGCTGTTACGACCAAGTAATACCGGGAGTCGTCGCCGGCGATTCCTCGCAGGTGGAAAAGTGCCTCGATGTGCTGGAACCATGATGCCGGGTCGCTCTGCCAGAACTCCGGAAGCTTTGTCCCCGCGGGTAATGCAGGTTGCTGGAGTTGGGGCGACATGGCCGATGAAGACACTGCTTCCTCTTCTGCGTGAAACATTGTCGGGGTCACCAATGTGGCAAATGCAAGAAACACAGCGTTGTTTCTCTCAGGTCTTTATTGTAAGACTGCCAACATGAGAATGTACAATAATACAAAATATGCACTTTTATAGTGTGCCCAAGAAGACACACAAACCACACCCATTCTGCTGAGTGTGAGCATGGTCCTAGTGCCCGCCACAATATATATATGTATATATACACACACATACATACATATATATATATATATACACACATATAATATATACATATTAGAGATGCGCGGTTTGCGGGCACAACCGCGGAGTCCGCGGATTATCCGCGGATCGGGCGGATGAAATTAAAAAAAATTAGATTTTATCCGCGGGTCGGGTCGGGTCGGGCGGTTGAAATAAAAAAAAATTAGATTTTAAATAGATTCAGGCGGGTGGCAGTTAAACCAATTCGGAAATATATATACATAGTTAAATGTTGTTACCCACATACGAAAAACGAGCAGGCACCTGCTGCATATGCCACAACAGAAGAAAAAAAAAAAAAGAGATAGACACTTTTACGGAGCGGAGAAGGGACGCCTCGCCGGGGTCCGGGACCGAGGCCCCTTCCCCCGAGAGGGCCCCACCGGGAGCCGTAGCTGAGGCGATCCGCGAGAAGGGCCCGACGCATGTCCAGGGTCACCACCGCGCCCACTGCACCGACACCCCGCCTCGTCCGCCTTCGCCGCGGCCGGCGTCACGCGCAGCAGGTAAGCAGCTTACCTGCCCGCCACCCCCGTGGCCGGGGGCTCGTAACAGGGGTCACTCCGCGCGCTCCGCCCGCGCAGCTTACCTGCCCGCCACCCCTGTTGCCGGGGGCGCGTAACAGGGGTCACTCCGCGCGCAGTGCGCTCACGAAAGGGGTGGGGCTCACCCTGGTTGATATAGACAGCAGGACGGTGGCCATGGAAGTCGGAACCCGCTAAGGAGTGTGTAACAACCCACCTGCCGAATCAACTAGCCCTGAAAATGGATGGCGCTGGAGCGTCGGGCCCATACCCGGCCGTCGCCGGCAGCGAGATGCGCTTGGAGGTGCGCTCAGCGCGGCTCCCATATGATTGCGCACTGGTGTGCGTCTGGGTCGTGACAGCGTGGCACGCGAATGTCTGTGCTGCATTGGATCAGTCTCCTTTCTTTAACAGGCAAAAGCTTTATAACCTCACTAATGCCTTGCATCGTCTATATTAGATATATAACAACGGGCGGGTGCGGGCGGGTGCGGTTCTGATCAAATGTTACATCGGGTGGATGGCGGATGGTTGACGACTTTCTGATGCGGTTGCGGATGAAATAATTGCCTATCCGGGCATCTCTAATACATATATATATAATGATTATATATACATTTATAAATTATTATAAATTATTGCAACTTACCATATTTTTTTTTACATTTTAGTTGTTTAAAAATCTACTAATAAAGTGCATAAAACAATTGAGTAATAATAATATTCACTGTTGGAAGCGACCCTCTGGGGCCAAACATAACTGCAATGTGGCCCTCAGTGAAAACGACTTTGACACCTCTGCTTATGAGGTGATATTTTTCAGTTCTCTTCTATTATGGTTCACACGTGTGGTTTTAACTTGTATTGTTAAAATACATTGTTGTATTTATATTAGTGATTTCAAATGATTTTTTTTTTTTTTATCCGATTAGTTGCACATTTGAATTTGGATTCATCATGATTAAAATTTAAAGGGGAACTACTATGCAAAACCAACTTTTCTTACCAATTGGTACCGATTCAGGATCTGCATAAGTCCTGAAAATTTGAACTCAAACCATGGAGGCTGTTAGGAACTGGTCAAGGGGGGGTGATCCCGGGATGCAGAGACGGGAGGCAAGTTTGAAATACAAAAAGTAATATATTTAATAAGTCCAAAAATGTAACAAAGAGCGATGGGGCAAAAAGTGCACACCATGTATATCAACAAAACAGGTTCCTCTGTGGTTGGCAGGGAGGAGGCCAGGGTGCACCAAGTACTGCATAAAGTCTTTGTTGCCTCAATGAGGCTAGGGAACAAACACAAAGAAGTTAGCAATAACAGGACAAGGGAAAGCAACGTACCATGAGGCGAAGTAGGTGCATGCACGTGCGGAGTTCAGGAAACAATGACCAGCAAGGTCAAGCTGTAGGTGATGAGCTTAAGTACTGGCGGGCTAATTGCGAGCAGGTGTGTCACCAGGTCCGCACCTCGCCGAGGATGAATCACTAAAACACAGGTGCAGACAACAGAGAAGGCAGGAACACACTAAAACACAACAGTACCCCCCCCTCAATGGACGCCACCTGGCGGCTTACCTGGCTTCTCCGGAAAACGAATATAAAAAGCAGTTAACAGTGAAGGGTCTAAAATAAGTGAACGCGGGACCCAGGATCGGTCCTCGGGGCCGTAACCCTCCCAGTCGACCAGATACTGGAAACCCCTGCCCCTTCTCCTCACGTCGAGAATGGCCTTGACCGTGAATGCCTGGTGGCCATCAATAAGTCTGGGAGGTGGAGGAGGCACCTCTGGAGGACTCAAGGGACTGGAGGACACAGGCTTGAGCAGGGAGACGTGGAAAGAGGGATGAATCTTGAGAGAGTCCGGAAGGCGTAGTCGAACCGATGAGGGATTGATGACTCGCTCAATGGGGTAAGGTCCAATGAATCGTGGCTGCAGTTTCTTGGAGACCACCTGGAGAGGTAAATCACGAGAGGATAGCCATACCTTCTGACCGGGCCTGTAATCCGGTGCTGTGCTGCGGTGGCGGTTAGCGATACGCTGGTTGCGCTCCGAGGTGCGTGACAGAGCAGACCGGGTATTTTGCCATGCTTGCCGTGCGCGGTGTAGGTGGGCCGCAACAGATGGGACGGCGACTTCTGATTCCAGGGAAGGAAAAGCGGGAGGTTGGTACCCGTAGGCGGAGTGAAATGGAGACATGCCTGTAGCGGAGCTGACGAGTGTGTTGTGAGCGTACTCAATCCAATGTAGACAAAGTTCCCAGGAGGCCGGCTGCTGATGGCAAACGCAGCGGATGGCAGCTTCCAGATCCTGGTTTGTGCGCTCAGTCTGACCGTTTGTCTGCGGGTGGTATCCAGAAGAAAGGCTCGGCGATGCCCCAAACGCCTTGCAGAAGGCCTTCCAAACCGCCGAAGAAAATTGTGGCCCTCTGTCCGAGACCACATCCACCGGGATACCATGCAGCCGGAACACGTGACGTACCAGCAGATCTGCAGTCTCTAGTGCGGAGGGCAACTTTGGAAGAGGGATGAAATGAGCCATTTTTGAAAAGCGGTCCACCAAAGTCAATATAACAGTGTTGCCCCTTGATGGTGGAAGTCCTGTGACGAAATCCAATGCCACATGGGACCACGGGCGGGAGGGGATGGGGAGTGGCCGCAGAAGGCCAGCTGGTGCCCGATGTGACGCCTTATTGCGGGCACAGGTGGTACAGGCAGACACAAACTCTTTCACGTCAGCCCTGAAAGTTGGCCACCAGAAGCGCTGGGCTAGGAGGAAAGTAGTACGGGTGATACCTGGGTGGCAGGCGATCTTGGAGCTGTGGGCCCAGTTTAAGACTTCCGGCCGGAGTTCTGGGATAACGAATAAGCGCCCCTGCGGACAGTTCTTGGGAGAGGGAACATTCTTGATTCCTTCTGTCACGCGACCCTCGATGTCCCACTGTAGCGCTCCCAGCACTTGTGATGGAGGGATGATGGTCTCGGTCTTGACCCCTTCCTCGGGGCAGGCGTACATTCTAGACAAGGCGTCTGGCTTACCATTCTGGGAGCCGGGTCGGAAGGTCATGGTAAAATTGAATCTGGCGAAGAATAGCGCCCACCTAGCTTGTCTTGGGTTGAGCCGTTGAGCAGTCCGAATGTAGGCCAGATTCTTGTGGTCCGTGAATACCACAAATGGTGTCTCCGAGCCCTCCAGCCAGTGCCTCCATTCTTGTAGCGCCAAGACAACGGCAAGTAGTTCTCTATTACCAATGTCATAATTGCGTTCCGCTGGGGTCAGGCGGCGTGAGAAGAAGGCACAGGGGTGCAGCCTCTGGTCGGAGGTGGAGCGCTGGGAGAGAACAGCTCCCACGCCGGAGTCAGACGCGTCAACCTCGACAAAAAATTGAGAGGAAACGTTAGGGTGGACAAGAACTGGTGCAGAAGTAAATAACAATTTAAGCTTATCAAAGGAAGTCTGTGTCTCAGAGGTCCACAAAAAGGGAAGTTTAGTGGAAGTGAGTCTAGTAAGTGGTTCAGCTACCTGACTAAAATTTCGGACAAAACGGCGATAAAAATTAGCAAAACCAAGAAACCTTTGGAGGTGTTTTCTAGAAGTGGGTGTGGGCCAATCAACCACCGACTTGATTTTTGCGGGATCCGCTCGGAGTTGACCCTTCTCCACAATAAAACCCAAGAACGGAACAGACTCTGAGTGAAACACGCACTTTTCGGCCTTGACATAAAGTCGATTCTCGAGAAGACGTTGGAGAACTAGGCGAACATGCTGGACGTGAAGTTCGGGAGTAGGCGAGAAAACGAGGATATCGTCTAAGTAGACGACCACAAATCGGTCAAGCATGTCGCGCAAGACATCATTTATGAGGCTTTGAAAAACAGCCGGCGCATTAGTGAGGCCAAAAGGCATGACCAGGTATTCAAAGTGTCCAAGTGGGGTATTAAACGCGGTCTTCCATTCATCACCTTGCTTAATCCGGACTAAGTGATATGCGTTGCGGAGGTCCAGCTTGGTGAAGTGTCTAGCAGTGTGTAGAGGGTTAAAAGCAGAGTTGAGAAGCGGGAGAGGATATTTATTTTTGACAGTAATACTGTTAAGGGCTCGGTAATCAATACAAGGGCGGAGTGTCTTATCCTTCTTTTCTACAAAGAAAAACCCGGCGGCTAGAGGAGAGTTAGAGGGACGGATGAGACCAGAAGCAAGCGAAGTGGTGATATAGTCCTCTAGTGACTCTCTTTCATGTTTCGAAATGTTATAAAGGCGTGATGAAGGGAGTGTGGCGCCAGGGAGGAGATTAATACAACAGTCATAAGGACGGTGTGGAGGTAACGACAACGCGCGGTCCTTGCTGAAGACCTCTTTAAGGTCGTGGTAAGCAGTGGGCACAGTTGACAGATCTATGACCTCCTGAATGACGATACGTGTGGCCCCTGTGCGAGGGCATGCGGACCGCAGACAGTGAATATGGCAAAAAACCCCCCAGTTAATGATAGTAGTTTTGGCCCAGTCAATATGGGGATTATGTTTAGCTAGCCAGGTAAGTCCGAGCACAACAGGAGCGGAACGAGAGGGAATGATGAGAAAATTGATTAACTCAAAATGGTTACCAGATAATTTAAGCGATAAGGGCTGAGTCTGGTGAGTAACGCTCGCCAGGTGACCTCCATCGAGGGATCGAACTACTCTAGGTCTGGGTAATTTGACAACGGGTATGGAAAAACGTCTAACAAGTGCCTCATCGATAAAATTGTCATCAGAACCAGAGTCAATTAGAGCCCTAATGTCCAAACTCTGCTCCTTATCCCAGGCGAGCATACCCGTGAGTTGGAGCCTTGACAGTGTCTGACCTGTAGATGGCAGTAGAGGAGCCGGATCGGTCGCTGGAGGGAGTAAAGCTGGAACACAGCGGGGTGGCGAAGCTTGAGTGCGTAGGGGAGGCGAAGCTTGAGTCCGTAGTGGAGGCGAAGCTTGAGTACGTAGTGGAGACGAAGCTTGAGTACGTAGTGGAGGCGAAGCTTGAGTGCGGCGGCGGTCAGGACGATGAGGACAGTGGGATAAGCGATGCTCAGCTTTGCCGCAATATAAACACAGCCGGAGGCGAAGGCGACGATCTCTCTCAGCTGGAGAGAGACGATTTCCTCCGAGCTGCATCGGTTCCTTTTCCAGTGATATCGGCGGGGCATCGACACTGGGTATCGGTGTGAAGGTTTGACGCGCTTCATGGCCACTCCCACTATGCATCGAAGAGCAGAGTTCCTGGTGTAGGAACCTCTCTCTTTCCCAGTCAACGAGGCGATTTTCAATCCTCGCAGCCAGAGCAACGAGCTCGTCGAGGCTGTCAGGAGTCTTGAGCGGGATCATTTGTTTCCGGACTCGATCAGCCAGACCAAGGGAGAAGACGTCCACCAATGCGGAAGTGGGCCATCCGCTTTCAGCAGCCAGCCTTCGGAATTCAATAGCGAAGTCTGTGACGCTGCGCTGTCCTTGCTGCAGACGTAATAATGATCGGGCCGCTTCGCGTCCTGGCATCTCGCGTTGAAAAATGTTCTTCATGGCTTTGGAAAAAGCGGCGTACGAGGCACACACCGGAGATTGACGCGCCCATTCTGCGGTGGCCCAGGCGGACGCCCGGCCACTCATGTGGGACATGACAAAAGCCACGCGAGCTCTTTCAGTGTAAAAAGAAGTGGGTAAAAGTTCAAAATAGATTTCACACTGGGTGAGAAAGGGAAGCACGTCACCTGACTCGCCGGAGAAACGCTCAGGCTTGGAGAGTGGTGGACAAGGAGCAGGAGGGGTGTCGTTAGGCAACGGAACATCTGTGGAACGTGGACGTGTCTGCTGGGCTGCTGGGTCGACAGTAGGGGAAGAAATCGCCTGCAGCGCGGTGAGTACACTTCCAAACTGTCCCTCTAATGCATCAAGGCGGCCGGCTTGGCGTTCCGCTATGGTGTTGACGCAAGCCCCAAGCACGCCAAATTGTTCCTCCTGTTGACCAAGTCGTTTGGCCTGCTGTTGCAGCGCCCTCTTTACTTGGTCAGTCTCTGCGGGATCCATGTTTTGGCTGGTCATTATGTTAGGAACTGGTCAAGGGGGGGTGATCCCGGGATGCAGAGACGGGAGGCAAGTTTGAAATACAAAAAGTAATATATTTAATAAGTCCAAAAATGTAACAAAGAGCGATGGGGCAAAAAGTGCACACCATGTATATCAACAAAACAGGTTCCTCTGTGGTTGGCAGGGAGGAGGCCAGGGTGCACCAAGTACTGCATAAAGTCTTTGTTGCCTCAATGAGGCTAGGGAACAAACACAAAGAAGTTAGCAATAACAGGACAAGGGAAAGCAACGTACCATGAGGCGAAGTAGGTGCATGCACGTGCGGAGTTCAGGAAACAATGACCAGCAAGGTCAAGCTGTAGGTGATGAGCTTAAGTACTGGCGGGCTAATTGCGAGCAGGTGTGTCACCAGGTCCGCACCTCGCCGAGGATGAATCACTAAAACACAGGTGCAGACAACAGAGAAGGCAGGAACACACTAAAACACAACAGAGGCAGAGATATATTTATAAAACTATCTCGCCTTCCTTTATACTTCCTTCAAAGAAGCCGAATTTGCGGTGTTTTTACCAGTTGTGACATCATCGGATATCACCATATATGGTAGAAATGTACCCGAAGTGTATTGCGCGAGTCCGCCACTGTAGTCTGATGTTGTAGTCGATGAGCTCCTTCAAGTATTATTTGCACAGTATCCCAACCACGCACTATTTTTATTTTGAAATGCGCCACTGGATGTAAAAAGCGTATTTATTTTGTCAAAATTATGAGGGACAAGCTGTAGGAAATTAATTATTAATCTACTTGTTCATTTACTGTTAATAACTGCTTATTTTCTGTTTTAACATGTGCCATCTACACTTGTGTTAAATTGTAATAATCACTTATTCTTCTGTTGTTTGATACTTTACATTAGTTTTGGATGATACCACAAATTTAGGTATGAATCCGATACCAAGTAGTTACAGGATTATACAATGGTCATATTTAAGTCCTCATGTGTCCAGGGACATATTTCCTGAGTTCCATCCATCCATTCTCTACCGCTTATGCCTTTCGGGGTCGCGGGGGGTGCTGGAGCCTATCTCAGCTACAATATGGCAGAAGGCGGGGTACACCCTGGACAACTCGCCACCTCATCGCAGGGCCAACACAGATAGACAGACAACATTCACACTCACATTCACACACTAGGGCCAATTTAGTGTTGCCAATCAACCTATCCCCAGGTGCATAAACGTAATATAAATTAAAAAAAAAAAAATCGGGAAAAAAATGTGACGATACAAAATATCGATGTAATCATTGTAGTATTGACTAGATATGCTCTTGTACTTGGTATCATTACAGTGGATATCAGGTGTAGATCCACCCATGGTATTTGTTTACATTGCTATTGTATCCTCATACGGTGTGTAGTGAAGCATGTTTAGCTATTCCTCGTCCTGCAGGGATGATATTTATAAGAAACTTGCTTCACTCGTTAGCCATGTCTTAAAGCACCTCTTCCTGAGGGCGTTTCAGTGTTGTAGCTTCACCTTTATTGTTAGTTTTTAAGCCAAAATGCATCCATTCTCCCTTTTCTGTCTACACACTGTCTGCTTGTAAGTACTCCGTGCGTGTGCGTTGCCAAAAATGCTCCTCTGCTCGTAAAACCCGCAATGTCCCGTTAAAAATAAAAGGGAACTGGTACTTTTCACAGGCGGTACAGTATCGTTTATGATTCATTAGTATTGCGGTATTTCACTAGTACCAGTATACCGTACAACCCTAGTTCTAACTTATATCTGTCAGTAGACTCCATATGCATGTGCTGAAAACTACAACATGGCTGACGGGGTGAAGGCACTGTCGAAGTGGAGGCACGTAAATAAAAAAAACGGCGTATCCTGAAAGGGGCTTGAGGATGGTTTGTAAAACATAATCTATGCAAAATGTTGACCAAAGAACCACCATTACATGTTATGTAGACCACAAGGAAGTGTTTTAAATGTAGAAAAAAAAATCATAATATGACCCTTTGTAAACTGACATACTTTGTATTGTATAGTTGGAATTCAATTGCAGTTGTTCTATTTTCTTTTATTTGATTAACATTATGTCCATCCATCCATCCATCCATCTTCTTCCGCTTATCCGAGGTCGGGTCGCGGGGGAAGCAGCCTAAGCAGGGAAGCCCAGACTTCCCTCTCCCCAGCCACTTCGTCCAGATCTTCCTGTGGGACCCCGAGGCGTTCCCAGGCCAGCCGGGAGACATAGTCTTCCCAACGTGTCCTGGGTCTTCCCCGCGGCCTCCTACCGGTCGGACGTGCCCTAAACATCTCCCGAGGGTGGCGTTCGGGTGGCATCCTGATCAGATGCCCGAACCACCTCCTCTGGCTCCTCTCGATGTGGAGGAGCAGCGGCTTCACTTTGAGTCCCAACATTATGTGATTTATGTAAATACATTTTTTAAGATAAATGTTTAAAAGTAAGTTTGTTAAGTCATACGTCTGCAGCCAAAAGGAGCTTTTGAAAGGAGCTGTTTTGAAAAGGTTTTTGTTTTTATTTATATACCAAATAATATATTACAAGAATTAAATAAGTCATACCCGTTTTCAGTGAGGGTTGGACTCTGCCAGGACTTCCCTTTGTCACCAATTGTGTTCACAACTTTTATGGACATAATTTCTAGGCGCAGTCAGGGCGTTGAGGGGATCCGGTTTGGTGGCTGCAGGATTATGTCTCTGTGTCTTTGTAGATGATGTGGTCCTGATGGCTTCATCTGGCCAGGATCTTCAGCTCTCACTGGATCGGTTCGGAGCCAAGTGTGAAGTGACTGGGATGAGAATCAGCACCTCCGAGTCCGAGTTGGGGAGCAAGATCTTGCCCCAACTTCAAGTACCTCGGAGTCTTGTTCACGAGTGAGGGAAGAGTGGATTGTGAGATCGACAGGTGGATCGGTGCAGCGTCTGCAGTGATGCAGATCCTGTATCGGTCTGTCGTGGTGAAGAAGGAGCTGAGTCGGAAGGCAAAGCTCTCAATTTAAAGGTCAACCTACGTTCCCATCCTCACCTATGGTCATGAGCTTTGGGTAACGACCGAAAGGACAAGATCACGGGTACAAGCGGCCGAAATGAGTTTCTTCCGCCGGGTGGCGGGGCTCTCCCTTAGAGATAGGGTGAGAAGCTCTGTCATTCTGGAGGAGCTCAAAGTAAAGCTGCTGCTCCTCCACATCGAGAGGAGCCCGATTAGGTGGTTCGGGCATCTGGTCAGGATGCCCCCCCAGACGCCTCCCTGGGGAGACGTTTAGGCCACGGGAAAGACCCATGACACGTTGGGGAGAGTGTGTCTCCCAGCTGGCCTGGAATGCCTTGGGATCCCCCGGGAGGAGCTGGACGAAGTGGCGGGGGCGAGGGAAGTCTGGGCTTCTCTGCTTAGGCTGCTGCCCTGGTGACCCGACCTCAGATAAGTGGACGATGAAAGGAATTTTAAATCGAGAATCAATTCTAAATCAAATCGTCACTCCAAGATTCGGAATCGAATCGAACTGTGAGGTGCAGAAAGATTCCAACCTTTAAAATTTAGTGACATGGTTAAAACGTGAATCTGAAGTGAACCCTCCAGTAGCCCTCAGATAAATTGAGTTTGTGGCCCTGCAATGGACCCTTTGGATCAGGCCTGGGCAACTATTTTGACTCGGGGGGCCAAATTTTGAGGAAAAAAATGTGTTTGGGGGCCGGTATATCTATATTTAGGAACACTAATACAAAAACTTCACAATAATGTCTGATTGAATGCTAAAAATGTTATGACAGACAGCCTTAAAACGGAATTAAATAAAAAATTTTTTTACTGAATGAGACACCCAGAATGTACATGAAAATAAAGAATGTGGGATTTACAATATTAACTATAAAACATTGAATATTGACAACATATGAACGTCACGCCCCCTCTCGATCGACATATTTTACAATGAAGCGAAACGCAACAAAAATGCAACAGCGAAATATGAACCCGAAGGGTAAAAAAAAACACACACCGACAATCTGATACATCTGATATATCACTGAGCTTTAGAACTTTGTTGTAAAAATCTCCTTCCGCATCTGTCCCTGACACCCGCATTTCATATATATATATATATATATATATATATATATATATATATATATATATCCGCCCGATTGTAGCTGAGATAGGCTCCAGCGCCCCCCGCGACCCCAAAGGGAATAAGCGGTAGAAAATGGATGGATGGATGGATATATATATATATATATATATATATATATATATATATATATATATATATATATGTATATATCCAGTGCTTTCATGTTTTATTCCTATTTTATCTATGTTTCTATGTTTTATCTAGTGTTTATCTAGTGTTTTTATTTCTATTTTAATTTTCTATAATATATTCTAACTTTTGTGAAAAACTGCTTGGGTCCTATTTTTAGGAACACTAATACAAAACCTCACAATATTTTCTGATTGAATGCTAAAAACGTTATGATAGACCGCCTTAAAAAAAGGAATGGAATTTTATAAACATTTTTTACTGAATGGGACACCTAGAATGTACATGAAAATAAGGAATGTGGGATTTACAATATTAACTATGAACGATAAAACACTGAATATTGACAACATATGAGCGTCACACCCCCTCTTGATCGACATATTTTACAATCAAGCAAAATGCAACAAAAATGCAACAAACACAGCGAAATATGAGTGCGAAGGGATAAAAAAAACCCCCACCTACAATCTGATACATCTGATATGTCACTGAGCTTTAGAACGTTGTTGTAAAAATCTCCTTCCATGTCTGTCCCTGACACCCACATTTCAGGCTGGCCGCTCTGGAAACACTCTGTGTGCCTCGTCTGAGCTGCTGTGACTTAGATTACCATAGTAACTAGTATATCATGCAGAAGCGCAGATTCCAACCATTGAAATACTTTGTATAGTTCAAGACTTATGGTCATTTGAAAACATCACTGCACATCATAATGGCAGCTACAGTTTCCATCTTAAAGATTCAAAAAAAAATATTTGGGAATGTCCGGCGGGCCAGATTGAAAAGCTTAATGGGCCTTAATTTGCCCAGGTCTGGTGTAGATGCACAGAAATTCAAGTAGGGAAATATGGCGGAGTTATAGTGTTTTTCAAACTGTGCAAGAAAACTGGCGACAGGAAATTCCTCTAATAATTGAACATGAGTAACTGACTTTTAGATCCGTGTGGTATCGCCGAGGGAACGAAAGATGTAGGTGGCCAAATATATACACATATATGAAGGAGAAGCAAACACACGTGAAAGAAGTGGCGGACATACAAGTCACTGCATGTATGCAAAAAAATATATATGTATCATGACATATACTCAAGAGTTTTGTGTACTGAAATCCAAAGTCCTGCACAACCAAAAACAAGGACGCAAGATGAATATGTACAAGACCTGGATGATCATCGTAAATAAACCTGAGAACTATGTATTCACAGCCAACCGTACCTGCATGGCACGGTGAGTATTGTTACTTATACGTAAACGTTGCTTATTGTTCACTTTAGATATTAATCTAAATCCGAACTAGACATGAATTCGATAAAAGTTCAATCCGCTTTTGGTACAGGGTCGCTTCGCGCAACCAAATACACAACTTGTCATTTTGATGATTGTTATACTTCTGAACTTAGTTTTTTAATATAACCTTTATTTTCTGAACGTGTGTGAATGAATAGCAGTACTTCCTGAGTAGTGCTTCACTTCTGCACTGCTTGTCTGCGCCACCCTGAAGAGGAACGAGTCAATAACGCCAGCTCGGGATGTTAAAATAATATCTAAACGGTGGAAATGTATCCATGAAAATGTGGAGGAGCTGCTGATGGTCTGTTTGACAGAGAAGCAGCTGGAAGGTGACACTCTCCAAGGTAAATGCTGTACATTATTATTACATTACTTAAAAAAACTACTGTCGTTAGTACTACAATCGATTGTACTGTTTTTCCTACAATATTTCTTATCACAAAGTTTATTTTTAAAAGGTTTGTTACATATTAATATTGTGCTTTTTTGTTGGGACAACCACTAATGTAATTGATTCTGAATTAGGCGCTCCATCACAAATCCAATTAAGCTCGTAAGTTGAGGTATTATTGTACTCACAGTACTTGGCATCGGACTGATGCCAACATTTGTACAAAACCCAAAACCAGTGAAGTTGGCACGTTGTGTAAATCGTAAATAAAAACAAAATACAATGATTTGCAAATCCTTTTCAACCTACCGGTATATTCAATTGAATAGACTGCAAAGACAAAATACTTAACGTGCGAACTGGAAAAACTTTGTTATTTAAATTTTTTTTTACCTCATTTGGAATTTGATGCCTGCAGCATGTTTTAAAAAAGCTGACACAAGTGGCAAAAAAAGACTTAAAAAGTTGAGGAATGCTCATCAAACACTTATTTGGAACATTCCATCATGAACAGGCTAATTGGGAACAGGTGGGTGCCATGATTGGGTATAAAAGCAGCTTTCATGAAATGCTCAGTCATTCACAAACAAGGATGGAAATGAGGGTCACCACTTTGTGAACAAAATCCTGACCAAATAGTCCAACAGTTTAAGAACGACATTTCTCAACGAGCTATTGCAAGGAATTTAGGGATTTCACCATCTACGGTCCGTAATATCATCAAAAGGTTCAGAGAATCTGGAGAAATCACTGCACGTGAGCAATGATATTACGGACCTTCAATCCCTCAGGTGGCACTGCATCAAAAAGCGACATCAGTGTGTAAGGGATATCACCACATGGGCTCGGGAACACTTCAGAAAAACCACTGTCCGTAACTACAGTTCGTGGCTACATCTGTAAGTGCAAGTTAAAACTCTACTATGCAAAGCGAAAGCCTTTTATCAACAACACCCAGAAACGCCGCCAGCTTCGCTGGGCCCGATCTCATCTAAGATGGACTGATGCAAAGTGGAAAAGTGTTCTGTGGTCTGACGAGTCCACATTTCAAATTGTTTTTGGAAACTGTGGATGTCGTGTCCTCCGGACCAAAGAGGAACAGAACCATCCGGACGGTTCTTGGTGCAAAGTTCAAAAGCCAGCATCTGTGATGGTATGGGGGTGTATTAGTGCCCAGGCATTGGGAAACTTACACATCTGTGAAGGCATCATTAATGCTGAAAGGTACATACAGGTTTTGGAGCAACATATGTTGCCATTTAAGCAAAGTATTTTTCATGGACGCTCCTGCTTATTTCAGCAAGACATTGCCAAGCCACGTGTTACAACAGCGTGGCTTCGTAGTAAAAGAGTCCGTGTACTAGACTGGCCTGCTTGTAGTCCAGACCTGTCTCCCATTGAAAATGTGTGGCGCAATATGAAGCCTAAAATACCACAATGGAGACCCCGGACTGCTGAACAACTTAAGCTGTACATCAAGCAAGAATGGGAAAGAATTCCACCTGAAAAGCTTCAAAAATTGGTCTCCTCAGTTCCCAAACGTTTACTGAGTGTTGTTAAAAGGAAAGGCCATGTAACACAGTGGTACTAATGCCCCTGTGCCAATTTTTTTGCACTGTGTTGCTGCAATTCAATTGTAATTTAATGATTATTTGCAAAAAAATATATATATCTTTTTCAGTTTGAACATTAAGTATCTTGTCTTTGCAGTCCATCCATATGAATATAAGTTGAAAAGGATTTGCAAATTATTGTATTCTGTTTTTTTTTCCGAATTACACAACATGCCAACTGGTTTTGTGTTGTGTACATTACTTCAGAAAACTACTGTCGTTAGTACTACATTCTATTTGACTGTTTTTCATACATGTAGCTGAGATAGGCTCCAGCGCCCCCCGCGACCCTAAAAGGGAATAAGCGGTAGAAAATGGATGGATGGATGGATGTTTTTCATACAATATCTCTTATCTCAAAGTTTATTTTTAAAAGGCTTGTTACATGGTGCTGTTTCGGTGGGACAACCACTAATTGATTTCAATTAATTTTGAGTGTTCTGAATTAGGAGCTCCATCACAGACCCAGTTAAGCTGGTAAGTTGAGGTATTATTGTACTCGCAGTACTTGACATCGGACTGATACCAACCTTTGTACTATCACCTCCTAATGAGAGCGTGCATGGACAGCCTCCGCCCCCGACGAGCCTCCCATTGGAGAAGAAAGAGCGCGTAAGTCCCACCTCACTCCTCTCCGTATACGTCAATCATCCACCCCGGGACGCTGTAATAAACATAAAGAGATGTGACCATGCCGTGATGGATAGAGAGTGAATATGGAGCCTAATAAATAACGCTGAGTGGCAGTGACCCAACAGGACAGCACGGAGGTGCTTTGGAAAAAGACACTCTGTCACCCTGCACCATATTTTAACCCCCCGAATATTTACATCCGTGTAATCAGTCAAAGGCGGGATAAATCAAAATGAATTCAGTGCAGCAGGTTGAGGGAGCTTTACAAGTGTTGCCACACACACAAAGGTAACCATGATGAACGACTCTCCATGTGCATGACACTCGGCTGCCTTTTTAATTGCTTATCAAAGTCACTTTACGACCCAGGAAAGACAAGTCTCAACTTTCACGGAGTCGTCAAACATTTTCACACACAGTAAAATTAAAAAGGTACATTTAATGCATTAAGGCTGTTAAAACCAAACCAATAGAGGTCAATACAGTATATGCCAGGTGACAAGACACGTTAATGTCATATCTAATAATACTTTTGAGTCATAATGACTTTGTTTTGCATTTAGAATATGCCGAGTGCCAATAAAACCTGAACATGGCCCCGGGCCACACTTTGTACATGTTGAAAGGAAACACAACAAGCACGCACATAATGTATCTTATAAATACAGTTTGCATATAGGGCAGTGACCTTTTTATGATTGGTAATTGACACCCTGTGAATCCGCAGTAAGGCAAGTTTATTTATAGAGCACAGTTCACAATTCAAAGTGCTTCACTGAAAATTACAAAAATGTAAAAATAAAATATAAAAAAATGATTAAAATTAAAATCAGAGATGATCATCGTTGACTGATGTTCATATATTCCCATTTAGGTGAAGAATGTCTCATAATCCTCACAAAGAACAAGCAGTCTTTTCGCATCGTCCTTGCCAGTTTCTAGTGTGCCAACTTGTCGGATTACCTACTCAGACGTCTCATGTCCAGGTGTGATGCATTCTACAATAAACTTACAGGGAGCAGGAAAGCGAGGAAACAGCTGACTAAACATAGGGAGACACACAAGCGCTCTAAATAATTTGTCCGCGTTAGAAGTTATAATAGCAATATCACCAATACTTGGTTAATATTAAAATCAGGAAATGTAAATGGAGTATTGTTGGCGGTTTTTGAATGGTTATTTATTGGATTTTATGGGCGAAATAGTAGAGCTCCCATTGGCTCCGCTGTAAGTGAACTTTTATTTACAAGTTAGAATGCATAAAAAGATATATATTAAAAAATAATGATTAGAATTAAAATCTGAAAATAAAATCTTCATAAGAACAGTTATAATTCAAATTCAAATAAATCAAAGAGTGTAGATAAGATACTTTTAGTTGTCATATGCACAATTAAATAAACGTGTTTTCAGCCAGGAGTTCAACAACGTTTAGGCCTTTCTCACATCTTCTCGAAGACTATTCTACATTTTAGAAGCATAAAAGTGAAACACAGCCTCACCATGTTTGGTCCTAACTCCAGTTACAGTATTGTAAAGTGCATACAAATACTCGATGTGGCGCTTTCTGTGGGTTGAGGTCAACATGTTTTGGAATAAATGTTAGCATACACCTAATACAGATATCCTTAAAGTTTCAAAATCATCGGCCACGTGCTCAAAGACTTATTTGTTAAGTCCATGCCCTAGCAAAAACTATGTGGCGGCCATGTTTTTTAACCAATCTTGCTCAAATTTGACATACTTGTGCTTGTTAGTCCCTTAAAAATGTGTACCGTAATTTTACGGGCTATAAGGCGCACATAAAATCAAATTTTTTCCTCAAAACTCGACAGTGCGCCTTATAATCCGGTGCGCCTAA
Organism: Nerophis lumbriciformis; assembly: GCF_033978685.3. NCBI lineage: Eukaryota > Metazoa > Chordata > Actinopteri > Syngnathiformes > Syngnathidae > Nerophis > Nerophis lumbriciformis. Next base: position 17,543,870 of record NC_084566.2, read on the forward strand.
TATACAGAATAATTCTGGTTTTGATTATCGACCTCAAGGCTATTTTATTTGGTACATGGTGTAATGATAAGTGTGACCATTAGATGGCAGTCACACATAAGCGATACGTGTAGACTGCAATATGACTCAAGAAAACAACACCAAAATTGTATATGTTCCATTGAAAATATAGAACATTACACACGGCGCTCAAAAATCTATCAAAATGTTTTAGTACGACTTTGGTAAGCTATGAAGCCGCAGAGCTGTGCTTCAACAGACGAGTAGTATGGTGTGTGTATAAGGTAAGACATTATCTGGTGTTTGGTTTCGCAATATATGCAAGAGCAATTTTTCTTACCTTCTGGTACCTGCTGATCTGTATTTGAGATCTGCATAAGTCCTGAAAAATTGCGTGAGTCCGCCTTTGTAGCCCATAGTTGATAAGCTTCTTCTTTTTCTCTATCTTCTTGTTTTGGGACATTCATCCTCCACTGTGGCCATTTCTAATAAAAAGTAGTGAAAGTAGTGTAAAGTTCTTACTTATATCTGTCAGTAAACTTGCCATGAAAGGGCTAAAACATACCGGTGTAGTGAGTTTACATTATTCACCCAAGGAACTTTAGTTATTAGAGAGTTCTGGTCGGACGTTTTTTCACGGGACACATTTCCGGCGATGTTGTTGCACGAGTAAGCCACGGATGAGAAGATGCTGCTCCGTTATTGATTTAAGTAAAGTCTGAATGTCATTAAAACAGTTAGCTCCATCTTTTGACACTTCTTCCACTCCCGTCTTTGCACGCTACACCGCTACAACAAAGATGACGGGGAGAAGACGCTGCCGAAGGTGAGCCACGTAAATAAGACCGCCCACACAACGGCGCATCCTGAAGTGACTGTCAAAAAGCGACTTAAAGATGATCTGTAAAACATAATCTATGCAACATTTTGACCAAAAAAACACCATCACATGTTATGTAGACCACAAGGAAGTGTTTTAAATTTAGATTTAAAAAAAATATATCATATGACCCCTTTAATGCGCCTTATATATGAAAAACGATCGAAAATAGACCATTCATTGGCAATGCGCCTTATAATCAGGTGCGCCCTACGGTCCGGAAAATACGGTACCAATTTTAGTGATTATGCCAAAGAACTTAAAGTTACGCAATGAGCTGTGTGAGAAATTTCAAGTCAATTCATCTCATGGGGTTTGTCCACCAAATAACACAACTTGTTTTGACAAATCTTCACCCCAAAAACACATGAAATGAAGACGCTAATGATCCACTAAATGCAGAATCAGTGTGTATATCTGCATATTTTTAATCAAAACACTTTTTTTTGCACATTTTTCAAAACCAAACAGTAATAATATGCAGCTCACGACCTAATTCTAATTAGTAGGCAGAGCAATTCCTTAATCATCTTCCCCATAAAGTCATTTTCAAGTTCTAAATCCCATCCTGCTGCAACATTGTGGCTCAGTGGTGTCTGTGCTGTATCCAAATCCTGGCTATCGTTCTTTTACTGGCTGGACAGAAATCGATCAGTCCGTTTTCTCATTACGTGCTGAATAGGGAGGCAGGGGCAGTAATTGTCACGAGGGGCAGGGGGAGGTTGAGGGTAGTGGCTGTGATAATGTCTGACACTCGGGTGCTGCAAGACTGCACGGCGCAGCCCTGAAATGGACGTGTGCGGTCCAGAAGCCATCGGGGCTTTTATTCCATTGCCTATTTAATAGGGTCATAAAGCGATGGAGGCTTATCTTGGTCCTACAAGGGGAACGGCGCCTGGATGGCGCTGAAGTCAAATGTGCCGCACAGAACACTCGGAATCGCACACAGGCTTGTTTCTAAAGTCAACTTTGAACAGAGAGAAAATAACCTTGTTTGTGACTGTGGTTGCTTGTGTATTCACTGAGGCTCCAGTGGAGCCCTGATGAAAAAGGAATACATTCTGACACTGAATATTTCCCCCTCCATTAAAACCAAATGTGTTGTCGTAGCATTAATAACCCCCCCCCCCAAAAAAAAGAAGAGGAAGAACTAGTTTTTTATTAGAATTGCAAATGAATGTTGATGTGAAAGTATTCACAGATGTTTTTCCTCCAGAGATGTTGTGTTGTTTTTGTCAGAGGGAAAATAGTAATGTTAGGCATGCTGGTATTCCCTAAAGAGACTGGTTCCTATCTGAATCTGAATCTGTTTATAACCTAGTAAGGAACTTTAGATTATACTTTGTGCAAGAGTGGAGGATGACTAACTTTGCCTCTAAACAGAAGTAAGGAACAATAGTTGTTGTTGCTCTGTTTCTGCCCCCTACAGTTACATGTGGTAATTCAAATAAACACGTTTCAAAAAGGGCTAATTTACTGTTCGTCCAAGGGCCAAACCTGGCTGTGAATGATATCAAATTGAGACACAAAATTAATTGTAGTTGTCGGTCCTTAAAAACAGCAAAGCACTCCTTCCTGTCCTATAGAGTATCTGTAACTGTTTTTGTTCTGTTTTTGAACTAGCATTTTAGCAGTAGGTTCTTAAAAACAGCAAAGCACTCCTTCCTGTCCTATTGTAACTGGTATTTATTTTATTTTTATTTTTTTTAAACTAGCATTCTAGTAGTAGGTTCTTAAAAACAGCAAAGCACTCATTTCTGTCCTCTAGAGTATCTGTAACCGGTATATATATATATATATATATATATATATATATATATATATATATATATATATATATATATTTTTTTTTTTTTGTAACTAGCATTTTAGCAGTAGGTTCCTAAAAATAGTAAAATACTCCATGTCCTTTTGTAACTGGTATTTGTTTTTATTTTTTAAATAGCATTTGAGTAGTAGGTTCTTAAAAACAGCAAATCACTCCTTCCTGTCCTATTGAGTATCGTTAACTGTTTTTTTAATTTATTTTTTTAACTAGCATTTTGGCAGTAGGTTCTTAAAAACAGCAAAAATACTTCTTCTTGTCCTATTGTAACTGGTATTTTTTTTCCCTTTAAACTAGCATTTTAGCAGTAGGTTCTTAAAAACAGCAAAACCCTTGTTGTCCTATTGTAACTGGTATTTTTTTCTTTTAAACTAGCATTTTAGTAGTAGGTTCTTAAAAACAGCAAAGCACTCCTTTCTGTCCTATTGAGTATCTGTAACTGGTATTTTTATTTTATTTTTTTACACTAGCATTTTAGCAGTAGGTTCCTAAAAACAGTAAAACACTCCATGTCCTTTTGTACTTGGTATTTGTTTTTATTTTATTTATTTTCAAATAGCATTTTAGTAGTAGGTTCTTAAAAACAGCAAAGCACTTCCTGTCCTATTGAGTATCTGTCACTGTTTTTTTATTTTATTTTTTTAACTGGCATTTTAGCAGTAGGTTCTTAAAACAGCAAAACATTCCTTCCTGTCCTATTGTAACTGGTATTTTTTTTCTTTTAAACCAGCATTTTAGTAGTAGGTTCTTAAAAACAGCAAAACACTTCTTCTTGTCCTATTGTAACTGTTTTTTTCCCACTAGCATTTATTCTAGCAGTAGGTTCCTAAAAACAGTAAAACACTCCTTCATGTCCTTTTGTACCTGGTATTTGTTTTTATTTTATTTATTTTCAAATAGCATTTTAGTAGTAGGTTCTTAAAAACAGCAAAGCACTCCTTCCTGTCCTAATGAGTATCTGTCACTGTTTTTTTATTTAATTTTTTTAACTGGCATTTTAGCAGTAGGTTCTTAAAACAGCAAAACATTCCTTCCTGTCCTATTGTAACTGGTATTTTTTTCTTTTAAACCAGCATTTTAGTAGTAGGTTCTTAAAAACAGCAAAACACTTCTTCTTGTCCTATTGTAACTGTTTTTTTCCACTAGCATTTATTTTAGCAGTAGGTTCCTAAAAACAGTAAAACATTCCTTCATGTCCTTTTGTACCTGGTATTTGTTTTTATTTTATTTATTTTTAAATAGCATTTTAGTAGTAGGTTCTTAAAAACAGCAAAGCACTCCTTCCTGTCCTATTGAGTATCTGTCACTGTTTTTTTATTTTATTTTTTTAACTGGCATTTTAGCAGTAGGTTCTTAAAACAGCAAAACACTCTTTGTCCTATTGTAACTGGTATTTTTTTCTTTTAAACCAGCATTTTAGTAGTAGGTTCTTAAAAACAGCAAAGCAATTCTTCCTGTCCTATTGAGTATCTCTAACTGGTATTTTATTTTATTTTTTTAATAGTATTTTAGTAGGAGGTTCTTAAAAACAGCAAAGCAATCCTTTCTGTCCTATTGAGTATCTGTAACTGGTTTTTTTTTTTTTTTTAACTAGCATTTTAGCAGTAGGGTCTTAAAAACAGTAAAGCACTCTATCCTGTTCGATAAAGTATCTGTAACTGGTATATTATTTAAAAGACTAGCATTTTAGCAGGAAGTTCTTAAAAACAGCGGTGCTCTCCTGTCACATAGACTCAGATGATCTTTTACTATCTATCACCTACTCAGTGGCCTAGTGGTTAGAGTGTCCGCCCTGAGATCGGTAGGTTGTGAGTTCAAACCCCGGCCGAGTCATACCAAAGACTATAAAAATGGGACCCATTACCTCCCTGCTTGGCACTCAGCATCAAGGGTTGGAATTAGGGTTGGAATTGGGGGTTAAATCACCAAAATGATTCCCGGGCGCGGCCACCGCTGCTGCCCACTGCTCCCCTCACCTCCCAGGGGGTGATCAAGGGTGATGGGTCAAATGCAGAGAATAATCTCGCCACACCTAGTGTGTGTGTGACAATCATTGGTACTTTAACTTTAACTTTTACTAGCTTTTTTGCAGTAATCCTTAAAAAGAGCAGAGCGCTCCTGTCACATAGAGGATCTTTAACTAGCTTTTTTGCAGTAGTCTTTAAAAAGAGCAGAGCGCTCTTGTCACATTGAGGATCTTTAACTGGCATTTTTAAAGTAGTTCCTTAAAAACAAGGGGTTCCTCCCGTCGCATACAGGATCTTTAACTAGTTGCATTTTTGCAGTAACCTTAAAAACAGCAGAACATTCGTGTAACTTGTAATGATCTTTTCCTCGCATTTTGTAGCAGTATTTTTTTCTAGACAGCTGAGCGTTTCTTTAACTAGCATTTTTAAAGTAGTTCCTTAAAAACAACAGAGCACTCCTGTTACATAGAGGATCTTTAACAAGCTTTTTGCGGTAGTCGTTAAAAAGAGCAGAGCGCTCTTGTCACATACAGGATCTTTAACTGGCATTTTTGTGGTAATCTTAAAAACAGCAGAGCGCTCCTCTAATATGGAGGGTCTTTAACTAGAGGTTTTTTAAACAGCAAAGCGTTCCTGTCACATAAAGGATCTTTAACTCACATTTTTAAAGTAGTTCCTTAAAATCAGCAGAGCATTCTTGTCACAGAGGATCTTTAACTAGCACTTTTGAAGTAGTTATTTAAAAACAACAGATTGCTCATATCACATCTAGGATCGTTATTTAGCATTTTTGCTGTAATCCTTAATCCTTAAAATCAGCAAAGCATTCTTGTTACATTGAAGACCTTTAAGTAACATTTTTATAGTAGTTTGTTAAAAACAACCGAGTGCTCATGGCACATACAGGATCTTTAACTAACATGTTTGCGGTAATCTTAAAAACAGCAGAGCGCTCCTATAATATAGAGGATTTTTAACAAACATTTGGCAGCATTTGTTACACACACACACACACACACACACACACACACACACACACACACACACACACACACACACACACACACACACACACACACACACACACACACACACACACACACACACACACACACACACACACACACACACACACACACTCTTGTATTTCTTACCTTCTTGAGCCCTCCTTTCTCGATACAAACCCTGTTTCCATATGAGTTGGGAAATTGTGTTAGATGTAAATATAAAACGGAATACAATGATTTGCAAATCATTTTCAACCCATATTCTATTGAATGCACTACAAAGACAAGATATTTGATGTTCAAACTCATAAACTTTTTTTTTTTTTTGCAAATATTAACTAACTTAGAATTTCATGGCTGCAACACGTGCCAAAGTAGTTGGGAAAGGGCATGTTCACCACTGTGTTACATGGCCTTTCCTTTTAACAACACTCAGTAAACGTTTGGGAACTGAGGAGACACATTTTTTAAGCTTCTCAGGTGGAATTCTTTCCCATTCTTGCTTGATGTACAGCTTAAGTTGTTCAACAGTCCGGGGGTCTCCGTTGTGGTATTTTAGGATTCATAATGCACCACACATTTTCAATGGGAGACAGGTCTGGACTACAGGCAGGCCAGTCTAGTACCCGCACTCTTTTACTATGAAGCCACGTTGATGTAACACGTGGCTTGGCATTGACTTGCTGAAATAAGCAGGGGCGTCCATGGTAACGTTGTTTGGATGGCAACATATGTTGCTCCAAAACCTGTATGTACCTTTCAGCATTAATGGCGCCTTCACAGATGTGTAAGTTACCCATGTCTTGGGCACTAATATACCCCATACCATCACAGATGCTGGCTTTTCAACTTTGCACCTATAACAATCCGGATGGTTCTTTTCCTCTTTGGTCTGGAGGACACGACGTCCACAGTTTCCAAAAACAATTTGAAATGTGGACTCGTCAGACCACAGAACACTTTTCCACTTTGTATCAGTCCATCTTAGATGAGCTCAGGCCCAGCGAAGCCGACGGCGTTCCTGGGTGTGGTTGATTAACGGTTTACGCCTTGCATAGGAGAGTTTTAACTTGCACTTACAGATGTAGCGACCAACTGTAGTTACTGACAGTGGGTTTCTGAATTGTTCCTGAGCCCATGTGGTGATATCCTTTACACACTGATGTCGCTTGTTGATGCAGTACAGCCTGAGGGATCAAAGGTCACAGGCTTAGCTGCTTACGTGCAGTGATTTCTCCAGATTCTCTGAACCCTTTGATGATATTACGGACCGTAGATGGTGAAATCCCTAAATTCCTTGCAATAGCTGGTTGAGAAAGGTTTTTCTTAAACTGTTCAACAATTTGCTCAGGCATTTGTTGACAAAGTGGTGACCCTCGCCCCATCCTTGTTTGTGAATGACTGAGCATTTCATGGAATCTACTTTTATACCCAATCATGGCACCCACCTGTTCCCAATTTGCCTGTTCACCTGTGGGATGTTCCAAATAAGTGTTTGATGAGCATTCCTCAACTTGATCAGTATTTATTGCCACCTTTCCCAACTTATTTGTCACGTGTTGCTGGCATCAAATTCTTAAGTTAATGATTATTTGCAAAAAAAAAAAAGTTTATCAGTTTGAACATCAAATATGTTGTGTTTGTAGCATATTCAACTGAATATGGGTTGAAAATGATTTGCAAATCATTGTATTCCGTTTATATTTACATCTAACACAATTTCCCAACTCATATGGAAACAGGGTTTGTATATAAAGATTTGTATTTACAACATTAATATATACATAACATGCAAATATAAAAAACTTGTTGTGAAAAATGAGTTGGAATCTTACAAGAAAAAAGGTCACAATTTCACAAGAAAAACTTAAAAACTGAACATTTGTGCAATATTATGAATGATAAAAGTTGGAATTTTACTCAATAACAGTCGTCATTTTACAAGAACTGCTTAACATTTTGGCAATTATATGAAAAGAGTCGTAATTCTACTCCACAAAAGTCACAGTTTTATAAGAAAACTAACATTTTGGCAATGTTATAATAATAATCGCAATTTTACTTGGCAAAATTATGACACAAGTCATCATTTTACCCCCAAAATGTCACTATTTTACAAGAACAAAAAAATTGGCAACATTGTGATAAGTCAGAATTTTATATGACAAATGTCACCATTTTGCATTAAAAATTAATAATTTTATGAGAAAATATTGCAATATTACAGAAACAGAAAGAATATGAGAAATTGTTCCCAATTTTATAAGAAAAAAGTTGACACATTGTGAGAAGAAGACTGCTTTTAGTTAATTCATTAGGTTTTTAAAAAAAAAAATGTTTTTGTTGTAATTGGTTTTCAATCTTCATTATTTACTTCACGTTATTACAGTATGTCTCTATATACATATATATATATTTTTTTTAAAATGAATTTTGGCCAAAGGGGGCGTATTTCAGCTTTCTTACACACACTTGTTATAACATATGTTGGCCAGAGGGGGAGCACTTCGAATTTTTACACACACTTGTTAATTCATATGTTGACCAGAGGGGGAGCACTTTTAAAACCGACACATGTACATATACACATGTATTTATCACCTTCTTGAGACCTCCGAAATATGCCTACCTCTTTATGACCACCCTTTCTAGATATACCTGTACAAAGAATTGTATTTACAACATTAATAATATATACATACTATGCAAATATCAAAAAAGGTAAGCTTTTAAGTATTTTTGGGGGTGTTTTAATCTTCATTTTTTACTTCAAGTTATTACAGTATGGTTACATCATACTTGCCAACCCTCCCAAATTTTCCGGGAGACTCCCGAATTTCAGCGCCTCTCCCGAAAACCTCCCGGGACAAATATTCTCCCGAAAATCTCCCGATTTCCAGCCGGAGCTGGAGGCCACGCCCCCTCCAGCTCCATGCGGACCTGAGTGATGTGTCGACAGCCTGTTTTCACGTCCGCTTTCCCACGATATAAACAGCGTGCCTGCCCAATCACGTCATAACATCTACGGCTTTTAGAGAGTGCACAACTGCGTACACAACAAGGAGACGAAGCAGAAGAACGAGGAAGATACAGCCACCTCGCTAAATGGAGACCCGATGGTGTAACTTATGCCGAGACAAAGATGGCTATGCTGATAGCTGGAAGCAACATCCCGTTCTCATTTGCGGATGTCTTCAACAAATCCGTGAAGGATATGTTCCCGGATTCAGAGATCGTTCGCCAGTACGCAAATGGCAGAACAAAGGCTACTCAAATAGTGAAAGGTAAGTGTTGTTTTGTATTTCTAGTAAGCAGTAAGCTGTGCTTCTGACTGCAAAGCATTGCACTTTCAATTACAACAATGAGTGTTATGTGTGTGTATACGTGTAAATAAATGAACACTGAAATTCAAGTATTTATTTTATTTATATGTATATATTATACATACATAAGAAATACTTGACTTTCAATGAATTCTAGCTATATATATATATATATATATATATATATATATATATATTATACATATACATATACATATATATATATACATATATATATATATATACTCTGTGTTTTTTTTATATACATTTTGATTTCTATTTACTGTTTTAATTGGTTTTACCCTTTAAAATCGTTTTTAATCACATTTATTTTTAAATTGTTTTTATATTGGTTTTATATTTATTTGTTTTTTGTTTTTATTCAGTCATTGGTGGAGCATAATATTGTATAGCACTTGAGACATTATTGTTGTTTAAATGTGCTATATAAATAAAGTGGATTGGATTTATATGTATATTATATATATATATATATATATATATATATATATATATATATATATATATATGAAATACTTGACTTTTGATGAATTCTAGCTGTAAATATACTCCTCCCCTCTCAACCACGCCCCCCCATCTCCCGAATTCGGAGGTCCCAAGGTTGGCAAGTATGGGTTACAGTTACACGGTTACAGTATACATATTTATTTTTTCATTTTTTATTAATTTTGGCCAAAGGGGGCACATTTCAATTTCTTACACACACTTGCTATTACATATGTTGACCAGAGGAGGAGCACTTTTAAAACCGACAGTCAATTTGAAAAATCTGTCCTGTTTGGGACCACCCTAATGTTGATAGATTTCACAACCAGGGGTACAAATGAGACATTCTCTATTAGTGTTTTTCAACCACTGTGCCGCGGCACACTAGTGTGCCATGAGATACCGTCTGGTGTGCTGTGGGAGATTATCTAATTTGACCTATTTGGGTTAAAAATATTTTTTGCAAACCAGTAATTATAATCCGTAAATGTGCCGTTGTTGAGTGTCTGTGTTGTCCAGAGCTCGGCAGAGTAACCGTGCAATACTCTTCCATATCAGTAGGTGGCAGCAGGTAGCTAATTGCTTTGAAGATGTTGGGAACGACGACGATGGTTTGCAGGTAAAAAGGTGTCTAATGCTTAAACCAAAAATAAACAAAAGGTGAGTGCCGCTAAGAAAAGACATTGAAGCTTAGGGATGGCTATGCAAAACAAAGCTACAACTAAACTGGCTGCAAAGAAAACAAAAACAGAATGCTGGACGACAGCAAAGACTTACAGCATGTGGAGCAGACGGCGTCCACAAAGTACATCCGTACATGCCATGAGAATCAATACCAAAATAGGAGCGTCAGACATGAACTAAAACACTACACACAGGAAAACACCAAAAAACTCAAAATAAGTCACGGTGTGATGTGACAGGTGGTGACAGTACGCCTACTTTGCGACAAGAGCTATAGTGATGCATGGTTGGCTGTGGTTTAAATTCATATCCAACAATTGCAATAACGACTTTTTATCGTCAATATTGGCTGCTGAGTTTAATTTTTTTAATGTTTTCTGCTGGTGGTGTGCCTCGGGATTGTTTAAATGAAAAACATGTGCCTTGGCTCAGAAAAGGTTGAAAAACACTGCTCTATTAGATGCAATGGTTTTCCGTATTGGGACCATTATTTTGGTCCTCACTTGTTCACCGGTCCTCATATGGAAGGTACTTTTCCTTGTAGATGTCTCAAGAAGGGTAGAAATACAAGATTTTGCAGTAGGCTTTCGCGGGCCACATTAAATAATGTGTCGCGCTGGATCTGGCCCCTGGGCGTTGAGTTTGACACGTGTGCAGTAGGTCCTTAACAACCGAAGAGCACACTGCGGACATATAGAGGGTCCATGGCTAGTTTGTTTTGCAGTAGAGTAGATCCTCCCTGCCACATTGAGGATCTTTGACTTGGTTCTGCAGCAAGCCGTGCAAACCGAGCCCATACATGAAATAATAAACCCTGCTTGCTGACTGCGCAATACACACGCTCCTTTCCGGGGCAGGGGTCAAACCACTCCTCCCGGAGAGGCGTGCGGGTCACAGCAAGGTAAAATCGGGTCTGAGCCACGAGCGCACAGAAGAAGAATGCTGCAACTGTGCCGCACATCTCTCCAGGAAGTAACCTTGATGAAAAATTCAGTTGTTTGCAGCTCCCGGCGTCCCTCAGGCATGAAAAGCAGAGAGGAGACCCGCTTCAAGAGGAAAGGAAAGGCTCGGGCTCAGCTTGGACACACACGCACACACACACACACAGTGCCTGGCATTAGAGATGGCTACGAATTAAACTTTAATCACGCCTCAAATAGATTACGCGACAGGAGCACAGTCAGCACTTTCAAGGCCTTGCTCTGCCTTGGTTGACCATTCCCTTCTAAACCACTGAATGAAATACCTTATCTTTCCTCCTCAGTTTGCCTGCAAAGAGCTAACTAGTAGGGGAGAACACTATTTTTTTTTTTTTTATCAAGGTACTTTTAGACTTGGATTAGCAAAGCTGGATAAATAAAGGGAGCTTCCAGGCACCTCTCCAAAAACAGCAACATACACGAAACACACACACCAAAAAGACTGCACTGGCTTTTGTTAAAAGACAAACTTCAAAGGCTGCTAAATGCAAGAATGCACTGATTGTCTTCCAAAAAGCTGAACATGGCTCTTATTTTCCATTTAAGGACATTGATAATAGCCAAGGTAAGCACTTCTGAGTGTGATCATTCTACATCCATGCGAACCACAGTGACAAAATAAACAACGTCATGCATTTCTGACAACGTCGATACAAACGAGCATCATTAACACTGGAATGGATGACACAGCCATGAGATTCAATCCCATCCCATCATGTATGTGTACAATGCTGGTAGGTCGGTTTGTTGATGTTTATTTCAAACATGTATACAGGAGAAATATAATCATAGAGAAAAATTTAATTTAAAACATTTGTGAGGTGGCGACTTGTCCAGGGTGTACCCCGCCTTCCGCCCGAATGAAGCTGAGATAGGCTCCAGCACCCCCCACGACCCAAAAAGGGACAAGCGGTAGAAAAATGGATGGATGGATGTACGCATGTACAACACTTAAGACCTTCAGTGTATCAGTATGTAGAATTAAATTATGGAATGGATTAAGCAAAGAAAAATAATGTAGAAACTGTTTACAAAGAACAAAGAAGAAGAGCCATGATGAACATTCTAAATGTATTCCATCCATCCATTCATTTTCTAGATACTCTTTTTTATCTCACCATATGAAATATAACTTACTTCACTATTTATTATTTATGTTTAATGTTATCAGTTATGGAGTATGTTGTGAATACATTGGAAGTGAACAAAAGTTTTTGCAACTGCTATGTAAAGGAAACGGGGTAGGATTAAATAAGCTCTGCTTCTTCCTACTCCTTTTCGAGCAACTGGAAATTGTGATGCGTCATGTTGTATGCATGCATGTTCCAAATAAACAAACTTAACTCAAAAATGTCAGTATTATACATCACGTTTTCATTTTTCTCTGAAAAGGAGTAGGAAGAAGCAGATCTTGTTTAATCCGACCCCTTTTCTACGAAACTCAAAACCAGTGAAGTTGGCACGTTGTGTAAATGGTAAATAAAAACAGAATACAATTAATTTGCAAATCCCTTTCAATCTATATTCAATTGAATAGACTGCAAAGACAAAATATTTGATGTTCGAACTGAGAAACAAATTTTTTTTGGCAAATATTTGGAATTGGATGCCAGCAACATGTTTAAAAAAAGCTGGCACAAGTGGCAAAAACGACTGAGAAGTTGAGGAATGCTCATCAAACACTTATTTGGAACATCCCACAGGTGAACAGGCTTATTGGGAACAGGTGGGTGCCATGATTGGGTATAAAAGCAGCTTCCATGAAATGCTCAGTCATTCACAAACAAGGATGGGGCGAGGGTCACCACTTTGTCAACAAATGCGTGAGCAAATTGTTTAAGAACAACATTTCTCAACCAACTATTGCAAGGAATTTAGGAATTTCACCATCTACGGTCAAAAGGTTCAGAGAATCTGGAGAAATCACTGCAAGGCCGAAAACCAACATTGAATGCCCGTGACCTTCGATCCCTTAGGCGGTACTGCATCAAAAACCGACATCAGTGTGTAAAGGATATCAACACATGGGCTCAGGAACACTGCAGAAAACCACTGTCAGTAACTACAGTTCGTCGCTACATCTGTAAGTGCAAGTTAAAACTCTACTATGCAAAGCGAAATCCATTTATCAACAACACCCAGAAACACCGCCGGCTTCGCTGGGCCCGAGATCATTCAAGATGGACTGATGCAAAGTGGGAAAGTGTTCTGTGGTCTGACGAGTCCACATTTCAAATTGTTTTGGAAACTGTGCACGTCCTGTCCTCCGGAACAAAGAGGAAAAGAACCATCCGGATTGTTATAGGCGCAAAGTTCAAAAGCCAGCATCTGTGATGGTATGGGAGTGTATTAATGCCCAAGGCATGGGTAACTTACACATCTGTGAAGGCATCATTAATGCTGAAAGGTACATACAGGTTTTGGAGCAACATATGTTGCCATCCAAGCAACATTATCATGGACGCCCCTGCTTATTTCAGCAAGACAATGCCAAGCCACGTGTTACAACAACGTGGCCTCATAGTAAAAGAGTGTGGGTACTAGACTGGCCTGACTGTAGTCCAGACCTGTCTCCCATTGAAAATGTGTGGCGCATTATGAAGCCTAAAACACCACAACTAAGACCCCCGGACTGTTGAACAACTTAAGCTGTACATCAAGCAAGAATGGGAAAGAATTCCAAAAAAATCCTGGAAAGCTTCAAAAATGTGTTTCCTCAGTTCCCAAACGTTGACTGAGTGTTGTTAAAAGGAAAGGCCATGTAACACAGTGGTAAAAATGCCCCTGTGCAAACTTTTTTGCAATGTGTTGCTGCCATTAAATTCTAAGTTAATGATTATTTGCAAAAAAAAAAATATTTTCCCAGTTCGAACACTAAATATCTTGTCTTTGCAGTGTATTCAATTGAATATAAGTTGAAAAGGATTTGCAAATCATTGTATTCTGTTTTTTATTTCCGGATTACAAAACGTGCCTTCACCGGTTTTGGGTTTTGTACATAATTTAAATCAATTAATTCTGAATACAACAGTACTTTAGATAAATAGTTAAGTCAGTTATGCGTCACAATGAGATGAATAATATATAATTTTCAATAAGTTGAATACGTTTGTCATAATTCTTCCTTGTACTTTGTAAACAATTGTAGTTTGAAAAGTTTCTTGAAGTGAATCAAATTAGTGTTTTGTTTGATTTCTTTGCTTAATCCATTCCATAGTTTAATTCCACATAATGATATGCTGAAGGTTTTAAGTGTTGAACATGCATACAAATGTTTGAAGTTACATTTTTCTCTGAGGTAATATTTGTGCTCTTTTGTTGAGAAGAATTGATGTACATTCCTTGGTAGCAGGTTATAGTTTGCTTTGTACATCATTTTAGCTGTTTGCAAATGCACCAAATCATTGAATTTCAATATTCTTGATTTAATAAATAAAGAGTTTGTATGTTGTCTGTATCCAACATGATGTATTATTCTAACTGATCTGTTGTGACCACGAGGATACACATATGCCAATTTTAGCTTGTTGCGTTTTGAAAACTTTAGCTTGACACACCGCAGCGTGCAACACATTTAGCTCGAGCTATGATTGCTTCGGATGGAGGTCAGTGATCGTTCATGCCGCACATACAGTACAGAGACCAAAGTAGCCTAGTTAAATGCAGAAATATGAATACTATTAACTTGTTCAACGCTAACAACTTGAGAGGCGCTTCTCAATATTATATATGCGTAAAATATGACAAAATACAAAGATGATATTCTATTTATTAGGGATGTTGCGACCAGGGATTTATGCTGACAATTCTGATCATCCTTGAGTGAGATCAGAAGATACCAATAATCAGATTATTATTAACTAACTTTTTTCAATGTGCTTATGGTGAGTGTTATTGACAGTGTAACTATATTAGCACAATATTCAAACTACTTTGTTATTCTCTTGTATTACATATAATTGTTTGAGCAAAACAAAGTCAATAGTACACAATAATTAACCGAAAGCAAAAAACACGCTCTACTACTCTTTTAAATGTTTTGACTTTAGCCCTAAGAGTTGTCCTGTGTTGAGAGAATTATTCCCTGAGTTTCTAAACATGAACAAAAACAACTACAAAAATGATTTTGAAAAAATTAAAATATCAACCTAATCACTCGAATATCGATCGTAATCTACTGATCCTAGCCTTGGTATCGACACCACTAATTTATGGCTTGAGCCGTCCTATTACCCGCCGTGTACTGACTGATTTTATGTTCTTTTCTCACTAACTCTTATTAATCTACTTGTAAATTTCCTGTCGTTCCTGCTTGCTTACTGCTGTAAAGTGGTTCTAGCTACACTTCTTAATAGGGGTGGCGCTAGAGGTGCTGCAAAGAGGAATTGGGTTCTGTGTGTAGAATTTTGAGGACAACAAGGGATGCTGGACACTGCAGGTGAATTTTGCTATGGTCTCGTTATTTCTTGTAAGGGAGTTAGGTACAAATTAATTATTTATTATACAAACAAGTAAACAAAAATGAATGGCCAATGCATTCACGTTTTATTTGAATAAACTGCAACCAACATTTACTTTTGTCATTTTAATGAACAGCTATGGGATTGGCAGCAGATAAAAGTCACCACAAATACAAATGCCACAACACAACAACTTTCAGCTATAGCACAATTGCAATAGCGATAACAAATACAAACCACACAACACAACATAAAGCCATAATACAACAACATAAAGCCATTACACAACAACATAAAGCTATAACATAACACGTATAAGCCAAAACACAACAACATAAAGCCATAACACAAGTATAAGCCAAAACACAACAACATAAAGCCATAACATAACGAGTATAAGCGAAAAAACACAACAACATAAGGCCATAACATAACAACATAAAGCCATAGCACAACAACATAAAGCCATGACACAACAAGTATAAGCCAAAACACAACAACATAAAGCCATAACACAACAACATAAAGCCACAACATAGCAAGTATAAGCCAGAACACAACAACATAAAGCCAGAACACAACAACATAAAGCCAAAACACAACAACATAAAGCCATAACATAAGTATAGGCCAAAACACAACAACATCAAGCCATAACACAACAACATAAAGCCATAACATAAGTATAAGCCAAAACACAACAACATCAAGCCATAACAGAATAATGATAAATGATAAATGGGTTGTACTTGTATAGCGCTTTTCTACCTTCAAGGTACTCAAAGCGCTTTGACACTACTTCCACATTTACCCATTCACACACACATTCACACACTGATGGAGGGAGCTGCCATGCAAGGCGCTAACCAGCACCCATCAGGAGCAAGGGTGAAGTGTCTTGCTCAGGACACAACGGACATGACGAGGTTGGTACTAGGTGGGGATTGAACCAGGGACCCTCGGGTTGCGCACGGCCACTCTCCCATTGCGCCACGCCGTCCCAACATAAAGCCATAATACAACAACATAAAGCCATTACACAACAACATAAAGCTATAACATAACACGTATAAGCCAAAACACAACAACATAAAGCCATAACACAAGTATAAGCCAAAACACAACAACATAAAGCCATAACATAACGAGTATAAGCGAAAAAACACAACAACATAAGGCCATAACATAACAACATAAAGCCATAGCACAACAACATAAAGCCATAACACAACAAGTATAAGCCATTACATAACAACATAAAGCCATAACACAACAAGTATAAGCCATTACATAACAACATAAAGCCATAACATAAGTATAAGCCAGAACACAACAACATAAAGTCAAAACACAACAACATAAAGCCATAACATAACAAGTATAAGCCATAACACAACAACATAAAGCCAAAACACAACAACATAAAACCATAACATAACAAGTATAAGCCAGAACACAACATAAAGTCAGAACAAAACAACATAAAGCCATAACAACAACATAAAGCCATAACATAGCAAGTATAAGCCAGAACACAACAGCATAAAGTCAGAACACAACAACATAAAGCCAAAACACAACAACATAAAGCCATAACATAAGTATAAGCCAAAACACAACAACATCAAGCCATAACACAACAACATAAAGCCATAACACAACAAGTATAAGCCATAACATAACAACATAAAGCCATAACACAACAAGTATAAGCCAGAACACAACAACAACATAAAGCCATAACACAACAAGTATAAGCCAGAACACAACAACATAAAGCCAGAACACAACAATGTAAAGCCAGAACACAACAACATAAAGCCATAACATAGCAAGTATAAGCCAGAACACAACAACATAAAGCCAAAACACAACAACATAAAGCCATAACATAAGTATAAGCCAAAAAACAACAACATCAAGCCATAACACAACAACATAAAGCCATAGCACAACAAGTATAAGCCATAACACAACATAACAACATAAAGCCATAACATAACAAGTATAAGCCAGAACACAACAACATAAAGCCAAAACACAACATAAAGCCATAACATAACAAGTATAAGCCAGAACACAACGACATAAAGCCATGACACAACAACATAAAGCCATAACATAACAAATATAAGCCAAAACACAACAACATAAAGCCATAACACAACAACATAAAACCATACCATAACAAGTATAAGCCAAAACACAACAACATAAAGCCATACCATAACATGTATAAGCCAAAACACAACAACATAAAGCCATAACATAAGTATAAGACAAAACACAACAACATAAAGCCATAACATAACAAGTATAAGCCAAAACAAAAACATAAAGCCATGACATAACAAGTATAAGCCAAAACACAACAAGTACAAGCCAAAACCCAACAACATAAAGCCGTAACACAACAACATAAAACCATAACACAACAACATAAGTATAAGCCAAAACACAACAACATAAAGCCATAACATAACAAGTATAAGCCAAAACACAACAACATAAAGCCATAACATAACAAGTATAAGCCAAAACACAACAACATAAAGCCATAACATGACAAGTATAAGGCAGAACACAACATGAAACCATAACACAACAACATGAAGCCATCACACAACAACATGAAGCCATAACACAACAACATGAAGCCATAACACAACATAAAGCCATAACACGAGTATAAGCCAGAACACAACAACATAAAGCCGTAACACAACAACTTAAAGCCGTGACACAACAACATAAAGCCATAACAACAACATAAAGCCATAACACAACAAGTATAAGCCAAAACATAACAACATAAAGCCATAACACAACAACATATAGCCAAAATACAACATAAAGCCAAAACACAACAAGTTTAAGCCAAAACACAACAACATAAAGCCATAACATAACAAGTATAAGCCAAAACACAACAACATAAAACCATAACATAACAAGTATAAGCCAAAACACAACAACATAAAACCATAACATAACAAGTATAAGCCAAAACACAACAACATAAAGCCATAACATGACAAGTATAAGCCAAAACACAACAACATTTGTGTTTTAGTACGACTTTGGTAAGCTATGAAGCCGTACCGTTTGATGGATTGTAGGCGCATTAAAACATAAGAGTATTATTATGGTGTGTGTATAAGGTAAGACATTATCTGGCATTTTGTTTCGCAATATTATGCAAAAGCAACTTTTCTTACTTTCTGGTACCTGTTGATCTGTATTTAGGATCTGCATAAATCCTGAAAAATTGCGCGCATCCGCCTTTGTAGTGCGTGTCGACACGTAGTCGATAAGCTTCTTCTTTTTCTCTATCTTCTTGTTATGGGAAATTCATTCTCCGCTGTTGCCATTTCTAACATAAAGCAGTGTAAAATTCTAACTTATATCTGTCAGAAAACCCACCATGAAAGCACTAAAACATACCGTTGTGGTGAGTTTACATTATTCACCCAAGGAACTTTAGTTATTTGAGAGTTCCGGGGCCTTGTTGTTGTTTCCCGTTATTGATTTAAGTAAAGCCTGAATGTCATTAAAACAGTTAGCTCCATCTTTTGACACTTCTTCCACTCACGTCCTTGCACGCTACACCGCTACAAAAAAAAGATGACGAGGAGAAAATGCTGTCGAAAGTGAGCCACGTGAATAAGACCGCCCACAAAACGGCGCATCCCGAAGCGACTGTCAGAAAGCGGCTTGAAGATGATCTGTAAAACATAATCCATGCAACATTTTGACCAAAGAACCACCATTACATGTTATGTAGACCACAAGGAAGTGTTTTACATTTAGAAAAAATAATAATAATATGACTCCTTTAATACGCCTTATAATCCGGTGCGCCTTATATATGAAAAAAGATCGAAAATAAACCATTCATCTGCAGTGCGCCTTATAATCCGGTGCGCCGGAAAATGCGGTACATAGCGCTCTGTAAATGTTGGCTGCTTCTATATCCATCCAACAGCTGTAAACAAACCCAGCCCTTCCCAGTTGATGAATTTATGCATGGCCCAGTGTGTGTGTGTGTGTGTGTGTGTGTGTGTGTGTGTGTGGTGGCCCTTTAACTCCACTCCACAAACAAACAGTTGAAAAACAAGCAAGCGCGCCGAGTCGTACCAGACTCGTTGGGATGGAGATTTTATGCAGCGTCCTCTTGTTTGTTTGAGTAACCGGATCCCCGTGTGTGTACAAGCGGGCCGCACGGTCCCGTATCTTGTGGCTAATGATTATTTTTAGTGCGGAGGAGCTGCATGTGTCTTTGTGCAGCTGAGGCTGGGTCAGGGTGAAGGATGACTGATATGAAGGGGCTGACCTGTCACATTGCATTTGACTTACTATCCTTGAAACCGGATAAAAGGGGAGCCAAATGTCAAGTGATACAACTGACGCATCCTCTCCCAGACACACACATGTGGAAGGATGAGGACTGAGGAGATGAATGTTTTATAATAAAACTTAAAACCCACCAGCTATTCTGTGGATGGCATGTAAACGCGACACGCTTATCTATTTTTTTTTTTTTTGGAAAATGAAAGTCACCGGTGGCACTGGCAGTGTGTGCCAGCCACCGAATTTCCATGACTGTGTCTCCTCTTTGCTGCGGGGCCCCTGTAAGCCCTCAGCCCTCTTGGCAAGGCGTGGGTTGCGCCTGGTGGGGGGAGATGTGACGGATGCCGGAGCCCGCTAGCTGCTCTGTGAAAATTTTTTCCCAGACTCATTTGCATTCATAAGGAGCCTACTCCTTGTCACAGAGTGTTTTTCTTTTTTAGTCTGCCTTCCGAAAATCCCGCGCGGCTCCTTGTGGGAGTGCGCCGGGAAAATCCGACTGTCAAAGACGACAAGACAAATGAATCCCTGTGTCAGGCGTGTGTGGCTGCGACGACGACAGATGGAGGAGAGCTGTCCCTCCTGTCGATCGGCAGCCTTCATTTTGGAAGGAATAAATCTGAATTTCATCCCCTCTCGTAATTATAAATGTTCCTTTATTTGACAGCGCCGAGGCGCTGACCAGGTGACAGCTTGATTTAATCTCCCAGGGGCGTGACTGCAGAGTGCTGCAGCCGTTTGCATCAAGCCTGCTGATCACAAACTGATGTGCACCACAAACTGCAGGCCACCATAGTAACTTGTCATTAAATGCAATTATTTATGTGCCACCTATACTGCCCCCTCACTCATCTAGTCAGCTCAGGTGTCCTTGGGCAAAACGCCAAACATCACAAAGGTGGGTTGGGATTTAAACCTGTAACACCTGGGTTGGCTACAGCTCACCCGTGACCCTGATAGAAATGATTAATTGTATACACATTTTACTGTATACAGTCGTGGTCAAAAGTTTACATACACATGTAAAGAACATAATGTCATGGCTGTCTTGAGTTTCCAATCATTTCTACAACTCTTATTTTTTTGTGATAGAGTGATTGGAGCACATACTTGTTGGTCCCAAAAACATTCATGAAGTTTGGTTCTTTTATGAATTTATTATGGGTCTACTGAAAATGTGACCAAATTTGCTGGGTCAAAAATATACATACAGCAACATACACTATCAATTTTGGTGATGTAGAAAAGTTACAATCAAATCAAATTAGCTTTATGGCATGGCCTCTTAACTTCATGCGAGTGATTATGATTGACGACACCTGTTGACTTCTCTTAGCCCATTTAAATAGGGCTCATGTGATGCAGTCATTAGACTCGGTTACAAACGCGACAATGGGAAAGAAAAACGAATCATTGACTCGAACAAGTCAGGAAAGTCACTTGGAGCCATTTAAAAGCAGCTTAAGGTCCCAAGAGCAACTGTGCCGACAATTGTTCGAAAGTATAAAGTGCATGGCACAGTTTTGTCACTGCCACGATCAGGAAGAAAACGCAAGCTATAACCTTCTGCTGAGAGAAAATTGGTCAAGATGATCAAGATTCAACCGAGAACCACCAAAAAGCAGGTCTGCAATGAACTGGAAGCTGCTGGAACACAGGTGTCAGTGTCCACAGTCAAGCGTGTTTTGCATCGCCATGGACTGAGAGGCTACCATGCAAGAAGGAAGCCCTTGCTCCAGAAGCGACAACTTAAGGCTTGTCTAAAGTTTGCTGCTGATCACATGGACAAAGATAAAACCTTCTGGAGGAAAGTTCTGTGGTCAGATGAAACACAAATTGAGCTGTTTGGCCACAATACCCAGCAATATGTTTGGAGGCGAAAAGGTGAGGCCTTTAATCCCAGGAACAACAGACCTACTGTCAAGCATGGTGGTGGTAGTATTATGCTCTGGGCTTGTTTTGCTGCCAATGGAACTGGTGCTTTACAGAGAGTAAATGGGACAATGAAAAAGGAGGATTATCTCCAAATTCTTCAGGACAACCTAAAATCATCAGCCCGGAGGTTGGGTCTTGGGCGCAGTTGGGTGTTCCAACAGGACAATGACCCCAAACACACGTCAAAAGTGGTAAAGAAATGGCTAAATCAGGCTAGAGGTTTTAGATTGGCCTTCCCAAAGTCCTGACTTAAACGTGTGGACAAAGCTGAAGGAGCCTGTTGGAGTATGAGCTCCGCTGTCCCTCAATTATCAGGTGGAGTGGGTGGGCAGGATTGTCCATGATGGCCAGCAGTTTATTCAGTGTCTTCCTGTCTCTCACTGACACAAACACCTCCAACTGCTTGCCAATAGTTTGGCCGGCTTCCCATTAAAGGACCTAAGCTTCCTCAAGAAAAAAAGAGTCTGCTCATGCCCTTCTTGTAAACAGCTTCGCTGTTGTCCTTCCAGTCCAGTCTGCTGTTCAAGTAGACTCCCAGGTAATTGTACTGCCCCACTAGTGCCACCTCCCGGCCCTGGATCTTGATGGGCTCCACAATGTCAACATTATAAAAGGACAAGCAGTTAAAAATGTATTTTTATTCTACTTGTTCATTTACTGTTAATATCTGGTTATTTTCTGTTTTAACATGTTCTATCTACACTTCTGTTAAAATGTAATAATCACTTATTCTTCTGTTTGGATACTTTACATTAGCTTTAGGTGATACTACACATGTTGGTATCAATTCAATACCAAGTAGTTACATGATCATACATTGGTCATAATAAAGTTCTCCTGTGTCCAGGGACGTATTTCCAGAATTTATAAACAATAAAAAAAGTGACAAAAGATTTTGTTAATGTTTTCTTTAAAAAAAAAAAAAAAAGACAGTCTTGGAAAAAAAGGTGTAGAACAGTATTACTCTAATATTTTTAAAAATGTGTCCCTAAATTGGGCAGTGGTAGACATCCAAAACAACGTTTACTGCAGATTTACAGGTTTTATTTACCTTTTATATTTGGGTTTTAGAGATAGAAAGTGCCAAACTACTCTTCAAGGTAGTCGGACGTTATTTTTGCACAAGCAAACGCACACACGCACACACACAAACACAAACCCAGCACGCACACACACACATTCTTGTATTTGTTACCTTCTTGGGACTGCCGAAAAAGGCCTACCTCTAATGAAAAAGTATCGTTCCCCCCTCCCTTTTTTTAACGGGCATGACGGCGCATCGTCGTCATGTCATGACTTTGCTGGTCTTACGAGCAGTGGAGCATGTTCGGCAGCGCACAATCACGGAGTACTTACAAGCAGACAGTGTGTAGACAGAAAAGGGAGAACGGACGCATTTTGGCTTAAAAACTAACAATAATGGTGAAGTTATAACCGTGAAACGCCCTCAGGAAGAGGTGCTTTAAGACTATATATACTAGACTTTATGTACTTTGCCTAGCGAACTAGTGGCTAACGTCCAGCCACAGTGTCTTAGCTACTTCTAAATCACTAATCCTCGCCTCCATGGTGACAAATAAAGTGAGTTTCTTACAAGTATCATCCCTGCAGGATGAGGAATAGCTAAACATGCTTCACTACACACCTTAGCTCACCGGCGTCACAATGTAAACAAACGCCTAGGGTGGATCTACACCTGACATCCACTGTAATGATACCAAGTACAGGAGCGTATCTAGTCGATACTACTATTGATATTTTTTTAGTATAGCATTTTTTAAATTTGTATTATGTTTATAAACTCAGGAAATATGTCCCTGGACACATGAGGACTTAAATTATGATTAATGTATAATCCTGTAACGACTTGAAATCGAATCGATACCCAAATTTGTGGTCTCATCCAAAACTAATGTAAAGTAGCCGAACAACAGAAGAATAAGTGATTATAAGATTTTAACAGAAGTGTAGATAGATCATGTTGAAAGAGAAAGTAAGCAGATATTAACAGTAAATGAACAAGTAGATTAATAATTTTCTACCACTTGTCCTTTATAATTTAGACAAAATAATAGAATGATAAATGACACAATATGTTACTGCATATGTCAGCAGACTAATTAGGAGTCTTTGTTTGCTTACTTACTAATAAAAGAAAAGTTGTCTTGTATGTTCACTATTTTATTTAAGGACAAAATTGCAATAAGAAACATGTTTAATGTACCCTAAGAGTTTTTGTTAAAATAAAGCCAATAATGCAATTTTTTGTGGTCCCCTTTATTTAGAAAAGTATTGAAAAGTACTGAAAAGTATTGAAACACATTTAATACGGTACCGGTACTAAAATATTGGCATCGGGACAACACTAGATTGGCTACACATATTCTTCATCGTTTCCGCATAGATCTTGTCAGCAGTAGTTTATTTCTCTGTCCCTGCCTAACTCTAGGGGTCCTATTAGTACTTTCTTGTTTTGTGTGACTGCACTTTCAGCGCGCTAAAAACCAAACAAACAAGTCACCGCTTTTGACCGCTCACAGCACCTATATTATGAATAATTCACAGAATAAACAAAATGCCTTTTCTTTTATTTCCTTCCTGCTGAGTATGGAAGCCATCATTCCTACGATACACAAAGCTGAGGAAGGCACGCCGGTCTCCCCCCCCCCTTCTCCTCGCCACAAAACGGTGGGAAGACAATGGAGCAAAGTAGAATGTGAGTGACACAGATTCCCTAAACCTCAAAGAACGCAGAGCAAGTGGAGGATGATAAAAAAGGAGAACATCTGGTGAGTGGAGCGTGCTGCCAGGACAAGACAAAGCCATGTGTCTGGCAAACACATACCTACACACTTATCGAACAGACACACAAACACGCCGCCAAACATTTATTCATGCATGCACATTGAAACCTGCGTGCCTGCGAACTTACAAAACAAACACAGGCACGCATGCAATATGCCCAGCAGGATTCCGTTAGGGGAGAAGTAGGGTAGGGGGGGAAAAAAAAAAAAAAAAAAGAGGATGTGATTGGAGGGTCCCCTGTTCAGACATGACTAATCTGCATACTCGGAGGCTTAGAAGTGAATATGCATGAGAGAATAAAACGATATGCCTGCGAGCAGACCACCCGCTCTCTTTGGATTACTGTGCCCACCTCCGAGCCTTTCATCTTAGTGCTGGCATGCAATCAAGCTGATTTAGTGCGCTGTGCTCCGGCTTTCACGCACAAGAGGTTGGACATAAGAGACGTTAAAGGTGTCGTTAGCGGTCCGCCGAAAGACAAACAAAAACACGTCTCCTTCCGTACTCCGCCAGTCAGTTAAGCCCTTCTAGGCCAAAACATTGGTATAAGTGCCGTATTTTTCAGACTATAAGGCGCACTAAAAATCCTTTCATTTTCTCAAAAATCGACAGTGTATAACCCGGTGCACCTAATGTACGGCATAATTCTGGTTGTGCTTACTGACCTCGAAGCAATTGTATTTGCTACATGGTGTAATGATACGTGTGACCAGTAGATGACAGTCATAAATGAGAGATACGTGTAGACCAGTGGTTCTCAAATGGGGGTACGCGTACCCCTGGGGGTACTTGAAGGTATGCCAAGGGGTACGTGAGATTTTTTTTAAATATATTAAAATAGGATCTACGTTCCCATCCTCACCTATGGTCATGAGCTTTGGGTTATGACCGAAAGGACAAGATCACGGGTACAAGCGGCCGAAATGAGTTTCCTCCGCCGGGTGGCGGGGCTCTCCCTTAGAGATAGGGTGAGAAGCTCTGCCATCCGGGGGGAGCTCAAAGTAAAGCCGCTGCTCCTCCACATCGAGAGGAGCCAGATGAGGTGGTTCGGGCATCTGGTCAGGATGCCACCCGAACGCCTCCCTAGGGAGGTGTTTAGGGCACGTCCGACCGGTAGGAGGCCGCGGGGAAGACCCAGGACACGTTGGGAAGACTATGTCTCCCGGCTGGCCTGGGAACGCCTCGGGGTCCCACAGGAAGAGCTGGACGAAGTTGCTGGGGAGAGGGAAGTCTGGGCTTCCCTGCTTAGGCTGCTGCCCCCGCGACCCGACCTCGGATAAGCGGAAGAAGATGGATGGATGGATGGATATTAAAAATAGCAACAATTCAAAAATCCTTTATAAATATAAATAAAAACCTGTCTTTTTTTCCAAATATTTCAAGAAAGACCACTGCAAATGAGCAATATTTTGCACTGCTATACAATTTAATAAATCAGAAACTGATGACATAGTGCTGTATTTTACTTCTTTATCTCTTTTTTTCAACCAAAAATGTTTTGCTCTGATTAGGGGGTACTTGAATTAAAAAAATGTTCACAGGGGGTACATCACTGAAAAAAGGTTGAGAACCACTGGTGTAGACAAACACCACAACTTTAAATGAT
This sequence comes from Nerophis lumbriciformis, assembly GCF_033978685.3. Taxonomy (NCBI): domain Eukaryota; kingdom Metazoa; phylum Chordata; class Actinopteri; order Syngnathiformes; family Syngnathidae; genus Nerophis; species Nerophis lumbriciformis. The sequence goes on from NC_084566.2 coordinate 17,570,196, forward strand.
CCATTTAGAATATAGAACGCTACACACGGCGCTCAAAAATCTGTCAAAATGTTTTTAGTACGACTTCGGTAAGCTATGAAGCTTTAGACATTAAACATACGAGCATTATTATGGTGTGTGTATAAAGACGGCAAGTAAAGTACCAATGATTGTCACACACACACTAGGTGTGGTGAAATGTGTCCTCTGCATTTGACCCATCCCCTTGATCACCCCCTGGGAGGTGAGGGGAGCAGTGGGCCCGGGAATCCTTTTTGGTGATTTAACCCCCAATTCCAACCCTTGATGCTGAATGACATGGCAGCAGGGAGGAAATAGGTCCCATTTTTATAGTCTTTGGTATGACTCGGCCGGGGTTTGAACTCACAACCTATCGATCTCAGGGCGGACACTCTAACCACTAGGCCACTGAGTAGGTATCTATCGGTATCTATTAGCAGACATATTACCTAGTGTTTTGTGTCGCAATATTATCGAAAACTAACTTTTCTTACCTTCTGGTACCTGCTGATGTGTATTTGGGATCTGCATAAGTCCTGAAAATGTGCGCAGGTCCGCCATTGTAGTCCGTGCCAACACCGTAGTTATAAGCTTCTTCTTTTCTCTACCTTCTCATGCTGCATCTTCAGCTGTTGCCATTTCTAATATAAAGTAGTGTAAAGTTCTTACTTATATCTGTCAGTAGACTAGCTATCAAAGCGCTAAAAACTGTAGTGAGTTGACATAATTGACCCACGGAACTTTAGTTATTAGAGGGTTCCGGTCGGACGCTTTTTCACGGGACACATTTCCGGCGTTTATGTTGCATTATTGAGCCACGGATGAGAAGATGCTGCTCCGTTATTGATTTAAGTAAAGTCTGAATGTGATGATCTGTAAAACATAATCAATGCAACATTCTCACCAAAGAACCACCATCACATGTTATGTGGACCACAAGATAGTGTTTTACATTAAAAAAAAAATCATAATATGACTCCTTTAATTTTGTATGAAAATAGACCTGAATAGACCTGCTCATCGGCAGTGTGCCTAATAATTCGGTGCACCCTATGGTCCAAAAAATACGGTAACTTCAACGGTAAAGTGAAAAAACAGCAGAAGAGCTAAGGCCTGTGCCCTGGCCGGACTGTTATCAACACAATCACAGGGAGATTGCTGGGGTTTCTTTGAGGCGAGTCTCTTCAGAACAAGACTAAAAATAGCTGACTTCTGCATGGTGCATTTTGTTCTTCTCTTGTTTATATCCACTGTTCAATAAGTTCCAGTTGTGGTTCTATGGTCATCATCACACTTTTCCTTTTTGCCATGACTGACACACCGTTTGTGGCGGAATCACACAAATTTAAAATAGTTCAAGAAAAAGCGAAACCAATGCTTACTGAACTCAAGTCTCACGTAACTTGGGATGGGTACCGAATTCTTAATTTTTTTTTTTAGGTACCGACCAAAGTCCATTGAGTCATGTAAAATAAAATGGTGTCATATTGGATTTTTGCGTCACCTGACATCCGGTTGCAGACTCGACCCGGGCTTAAGCACTTGGCCGAGAAACAAGCTAGCAGCATTCAGAGTGGATTTAGCCAAACTGCCTTTCGGTCAGGGGTGTCAAAGTCGTTTTCATTTAGGGCCACATCGCAGTTATGGTTGCCCTCAGAGGGCCGGTTTTAACAATGAGTAATATGAATATACAAACCCTGTTTCCATATGAGTCGGGAAATTGTGTTAGATGTAAATACAAACAGAATACAATGATTTGCAAATCATTTTCAACCCATATTCAGTTGAATATGCTACAAAGACAACATATTTGATGTTCAAATTGATAAACTTTTTTTTTTTTTTGCGAATAATCATTAACTTTAGAATTTGATGCCAGCAACACGTGACAAAGAAGTTGGGAAAGGTGGCAATAAATACTGATAAAGTTGAGGAATGCTCATCAAACACTTATTTGGAAATTCCCACAGGTGTGCAGGCTAATTGGGAACAGGTGGGTGCCATGATTGGGTATAAAAACAGCTTTCCAAAAAAATGCTCAGTCTTTCACAAGAAAGGATGGGACGAGGTACACCCCTTTGTCCACAACTGCGTGAGCAAATAGTCAAACAGTTTAAGAACAACGTTTCTCAAAGTGCAATTGCAAGAAATTTAGGGATTTCAACATCTATGGTCCATAATATCATCAAAAGGTTCAGAGAATCTGGAGAAATCACTCCACGTAAGCGGCATGGACGGAAACCAACATTGAATGACCGTGACCTTCGATCCCTCAGACGGCACTGTATCAAAAACCAACATCAATCTCTGAAGGATATCACCACATGGGCTCAGGAACACTTCAGAAAACCACTGTCACTAAATACAGTTGGTCGCTACATCTGTAAGTGCAAGTTAAAGCTCTACTATGCAAAGCGAAAGCCATTTATCAGCAACATCCAGAAACGCCGCCGGCTTCTCTGGGCCCGAGATCATCTAAGATGGACTGATGCAAAATGGAAAAGTGTTCTGTGGTCTGACGAGTCCACATTTCAAATTGTTTTTGGAAATATTCGACATCGTGTCATCCGGACCAAAGGAGAACCGAACCATCCAGACTGTTATTGACGCAAAGTTCAAAAGCCACCATCCGTGATGGTATGGGGGTGTATTAGTGCCCAAGGCATGGGTAACTTACACATCTGTGAAGGCACCATTAATGCTGAAAGGTACATACAGGTTTTGGAACAACATATGCTGCCATCTAAGCGCCGTCTTTTTCATGGACGCCCCTGCTTATTTCAGCAAGACAATGCCAAGCTACATTCAGCACGTGTTACAACAGCGTGGCTTCGTAAAAAAAGAGTGCGGGTACTTTCCTGGCCCGTCTGCAGTCCAGACCTGTCTCCCATCGAAAATGTGTGGCGCATTATGAAGCGTAAAATACGACAGCGGAGACCCCGGACTGTTGAACGACTGTAGCTCTACATAAAACAAGAATAGGAAAGAATTCCACTTTCAAAGCTTCAACAATTAGTTTCCTCAGTTCCCAATCGTTTGAGTGTTGTTAAAAGAAAAGGTAATGTAACACAGTGGTGAACATGCCCTTTCCCAACTACTTTGGCACGTGTTGCAGCCATGAAATTCTAAGTTAATTATTATTTGCAAAAAAAAAATTAAAGTTTATGAGTTTGAACATCAAATATCTTGTCTTTGTAGTGCATTCAATTGAATATGGGTTGAAAAGGATTTGCAAATTGTATTCCGTTTATATTTACATCTAACACAATTTCCCAACTCATATGGAAACGGGGATTGTACATGTATATATAAAATACATTAACAATATATTTTTTTTTACATAGGCTGCAATTTTTTTTTTCAAATTTTACTTTAAAATCCGACAGTAAAAGCATTGGTTTTTTTTTTACAGCATGTAAACAATTGAATGAATTGAATGGAAAAACAATACTATTGTTTTTAGCGGTAAAATTCAAGCAACAGAGCTGCCAGTTGTTTTTTTATCGAAAATCGTATTTTTTAAATTTGTTTATGTATAATCTAATGTCAATTTTACAGTCTGCAATTTGATTGATCATTTGTTTTGAAATCATAAGTCAAGAAAATATTTAAGTACAGTATTTACATTTATTTTAACAAAAAATATTTTTGGAAAACATGATTATATAATATTTTGATTTTAAAAGATATGCAATTGCATGCAATACATGATTTTTTGTGTCAAAAGGGAACAATCTAATACATTTAGTAAGAAAAGATTAAGTATGTTATTAACGCATACAATTTCCAGGCTTTTGCAGGCCACATAAAATAATGTGGTGGGCCAGATTTGGCCCCCGGGCCTTGAGTTTGACACATGTGCTCTAGGTAATGCAACAACTTTCAACAGCAACAAAGGAAGCATGCCTGATGGAAAGTAAATGAAAGTACAGTAAGGCGCTGCTTTTTAAAACATGTTAGCTTAATGCTAAATTACATTGGATTTACATGGCGATTTCAACACCTCCAAATTTGGTCATGAAAACTACAACTAAAAAGCATGTTACAATCAAACAACTTACAGTATTGACACTTTGTAGGACTCAACAAAAGAAAAGACTGGCCGATTCAGCTGAGGGGCAAGAACTACATCCTGGCTAGTCTGTACACTACTGCCAGCTAGCGTCTTGGAATATCAACTGCATGAAAAGTCTACTATAATAAAGTAAGGTCAAGAAGACAACAGCTAGAAATCATATCTCAGTGTTAAATTAAAAAAAAAAACTGTTTAAATGATTTATTCAACAATCAACATTTATTAACACATTTGAATATACACAAAAGTACTAAAAATTTGTATCATTGAGCACCCGTATCAATTCAAATGTGAAAGGTACCCATCACTACACATGACATCACTAACATATTGACCCCGGACATAAGGTTACACATGCAAACCACTAGGTGGTGCCAAACAACTTTTCACTAACTAAGTCAGAGCTTTTCTACCCGTCACTCTCTCTCTCTCACACACACACACACACACACACACACACACACACACACACACACACACACACACACACACACACACACACACACACACCCTACAGTCAGAGTCAGGAGATTTACGACTTAGACTTAGACAAACCTTAATGATCCACAAGGGAAATTGTTCCACAAAGTAGCTCAGTTACAAAGGATGGAAAGAATAAGGATGGAAAGGATCATAAACACAAGGGCACAAAAAAAGGGCAAAAACAAAAAAGTATGAAGGAAATATTCCAGGGGACGCCAAACTGATCACCAAGCACGTCGGAGCTTTTCTTCCTGTCACTCATACACATAGGGATCGCCTTACAATCAGGCACTGGACATTTTACATGCAAATCACAAGATTGGACACTAAACAACTGATCACCAAGCACGTCAGAGCTTTTCTTCCTGTCACTCATACACATAGAGATCACCTTACAATCAGGCACTGGACATTTTACATGCAAATCACAAGATTGGACACTTAACAACTGATCACCAAGCACGTCAGAGCTTTTCTTCCTGTCACTCACACACATGGGGGTCGCACGTCATAGCTTTTCTTCCTGCCACTCACCCACATAGGGATCGCCTTACAATCAGGCTCTAGACATTTTACATGCAAATCACAAGATTGGACACCTAAAAACTGATCACCAAGCAAATCAGAGCTTTTCTTCCTGTCACTCATACACATAGGGGTCGCCTTACTATCAGGCATGATAGTAATGATATGCAGGTAAAATCGTGTGATTTTACATGCATATCACAAGATTGGACACTAAACAACTGATCACCAAGCACGTCAGAGCTTTTGTTCCTGTCACTCATACACATAGGGGTCGCCTTACTATCAGGCATGATAGTAATATTATGCAGGTAAAATCTTGTGATTTTACATGCAAATCACAATATTGGACACTAAACAACTGATCACCAAACAAATCAGAGCTTTTTTTCCTGTCACTCACACACATTGGGGTCGCCTTACAATCAGGCTCTGGACATTTTGCAGGCAAATCACAAGATTGTACACTTAACAACTGATCACCAAGCAAGTCAGAGCTTTTCTTCCTGTCACACACACATTCTTGTGATCTGGAGAGATGCATCCCTGACACAGAAAACTGAATAAAAAGTCATTGTATTTGTTGGTAAACAGTAGTGATGGGTTGATGAGGCGTCATGAAGCGTTTCGACACATAGCAAAACGGTATTGATACTGTGTAGATACTGTGTCACTAAATACTGACATCTGCTGGACATTAAAAATCCCTACAGGCAACCTATGGACCGACTCAACTGACACTGATTTTATGACCTAGTATATACAATAATATAAACCAAGTCATTGTATTTCATTTAGGATTATTTCATATCTTCATATAAATAAAAATATATTTTTATCTTTTTAGATACAGTCAATAAATAATGTGAACATGTATCATAACATGGAAATCTAAGAGAACGTGTTGTGAATGCGGATGCTTGTGGACTGGGAATTTTTTATTTTTTATTTTTTATTTTTTTAACACATTTTTATTTAAAAAAAAAAACCGTTTTTCCAACGTATTAAATTTTAGACGATTTCTCTTAGTTATTATTTCTCCGGCTGTAGAAAAGACCCGCTCACAGGGCACAGAGGAGGCGGGAGTGCGACACAGTTCGCGTATCGGTCACGTGACCAAAACAGCTCATGATCGGTCACGTGACTTTCTAAAAGCGGTACGCGCACCAACACAGGGTTTTGCTCTATGAGCTCGACGCATGCGCCGATGCATCGGTGTTGCCGGACCCATCACTAGTAAACAGACTACTTGCTGGTTAACGTTAACTGCTACAAACAGGTAAGTGGTGGATGACAAAAACAACAAACTCCAATTGCTGACACTCCATTTAACATCGCCTTCAATCTTCAAAAAGGTAAAACTTTTTTTTTCCTTAAGTCAAAGCAACAAACATGCTGGATGCTGCATGGTGCATGTTTTCATGGCTGACATCAAAAAGCAGATATAGAAGCCAAGCAGTGAGAGAAAGAATATTTGGAGGGAGTATTAGACACGGAGCTCTGATGGTCCATCAAATATTGAAGAAATGTCTGCTGGAACCATGAATTCACATTTCAAACAGACTCCCTCTAAAACTGTCCCAGCCAATGTATGAATATTTCATTTGGGAACACAGAGTGGCCCTGAAAGGCACCATTACCAAAGCCTAATGTGGAGTGGGAGGGAGACATTCCCCACATTGAGCTGAAAGTTAGGGAGAGCCCATGTAAGAGCTGCCCAGGCGGAACACAGTCTAATGTATTGGCATCACATTAGCATTGCTGGATCGCACTGGATGGAGGCGTAGATGTGTTGGGGCCTGCCCCCCGCCCCCCAAAGGACAAAATAGGGAAGAGAGGTATTTGGAGCACATATATTTTCAATGTATCACCTCATTCTGTAAGTGAGGGGCAACAAAAATGTTTTAAAAAATAATGGTACCTTGGTTTTCCTTACTAATCCCTTCCAAAGACAACCAAATGGTATTAAAACAGAAACAATTGTTTGCAAGGAATATAAATCCAATTAATCCGTTCCAGACACCAAACATGTCAACAGAATAGGGTTGTCCCGATACCAATGTTTTGGTACCGGTATTTTCAAAACTTTTCGGTACTTTTCTAAATAAAGGGAACCACAAAATATGGCTCTATTGGCTTTATTTTAACAAAAAATTTTGCGGTTCATTAAACATATGTTTCTGTTTGCAATTGAAGAACAATTGTATCCTGATATAAATGATTAATTATATACACATTTTACTGTACATGTATTTATTTTCAATACTCTTATATAAGCTGTATATGTTTCCTACATCGTACGTCGGTGTACTTATGATGTGCCTAAAACTATTTTGGGGTTTTACCGACCCCTAATGAAGGTATAGGAGCTATAGACATCATTTATATGGACTAGGGTTGTCCCGATACCAACATTTTGGTACCGGTACCAAAATGTATTTCGATACTTTTCAAAGTAAAAACCTTTTATTATTAGCTTTATTTTAAAAGAAAATCTTACGGTACATTAAACATATGTTTATTGCAATTAAAGAATAATTTTGTCCTTAAATAAAATAGTGAACATAGACAACTTGTCTTTTAGTAGTAAGTAAACATACAAAGGCTCCTGCTAATTAGTCTGCTGACGTATGCAGTAACATATTGTGTCATTTATCATTCTATTATTTTGTCAAAATTACAAGCTGCAAAAATGGAATATTAATCTACTTGTTCATTTACTGTTAATATCTGCTTATTTTACGTTTCAACATGTTCTATCTACACTTCTGTTAAAATGTAATAATCACTTATTCTTCTGTTGTTTGATACTTTAAATTAGTTTTGGATGAAACCACAAATTTGGTATCGATTTGATACCAAGTAGTTACAGGATCATACATTGGTCATATTCAAAGCCCTCATGTGTCCAGGGATGTATTTACTGAATTTATAAACATGTGATTTTTTTTTAAAAAGGAAAAAAATATTTGTCAGGATAAAATCATAGTATTGACTAGATACGCTATTGTACTTGGTATCATTACAGTGGATGTCAGGTGTAGATCCACCCATGGCATTTGTTTACATTCAGGGGTGCTAGCCTGCTGTTAGCAGGTAGCTATTGAATCCTCCTACGGTGTGTAGTGAAGCATGTTTAGCTATTCCTCATCCTGCAGGGATGATACTTGTAAGAAACTCACTTTATTTGTCACCATGGAGGTGAAGATTAGTGATTTAGAAGTAGCTAAAACACTGCCGACTGCGAATGGACGTTAGCTGCTAGCTAGCTAGCCATGTCTTGACTTAAAGCACCTCTTCCTGAGGGTTTTTCAGTGTTATAACTTCACCTTTATCTTTAGTTTTTAGGCCAAAATGCGTCCGTTCTCCCTTTTTTGTCTACACACTGTCTGCTTGTAAGTACTCCGTGATTGTATAATAATAATAATACCAAAAAAAAGGAGAACCAGTACTTTTCAAACAGAGTATGGTACCGTTTTTGATTCATTAGTACCGCGATACTATACTAGTACTGGTATACCGTACAACCCTATAACAGAAAATACTTTTTTTTTTTATTATAAAAAATGTATAGTTTTGTACAGAAAACATAGCAAAATGCATATTAATGACCAATTACACTTTTACCTTTACTGGAGACTCTTGAGTGGCGAGTGAGGAGCATGAAAACAAACATGAAAACGTGGGCAGTTGCCATCGGCAAACATAGGAAACAAAAACAGCAGCGTCAAGCGAACACAAACGCCAAACTGTCGCCGAGAGTGACTAAAGGTCCTGCGTCGGGTAAACAACGAGACGGGCATGATTGGGATTGGCAGCAGCTGTGTCCTAATCACCAAACAGTGGAAAGATAGCAGGGGGAAAGTAAACAAGGAAGGACTAGAAGCGCTGGCAACATAAACACTAAACATAGGGAAGATTAATAACCACAACAACCCATGGCACAACCTGGGGCGGTGTGGCTCGCTTGGTAGAGCGGCCGTGTCAGCAACCTGAGGTTTCCAGGTTCGATACCCGCGTCTGCCATCCTAGTCACTGACGTTGTGTCCTCGGACAAGACACTTTACCCACCTGCTCTCTAAATGTAGCTTAAAGATGTAGATCAAATGTGTCAAACTCAAGGCCCCGGGGCCAGATCTGGGCCACCACATTATTTAATGTGGTCCGCAAACGCTTTGAAATAATACGCGTCAATGAAGTACTGTACAAAATGTATTAGTTCTTTCGATTTTGACAGAAAAAAAAATACACGTATTGCATGCAATTGCATATCTTTTAAAATGTAATATCTAATTATAATAATATAATTATAATATAATAATATAATGCAACAAATATAATACTATCAATTTTTTTTCATTAAAATAAAAATAATGACAAATATGTGCTTGACTTATGATTTCAAAGCAAGTTTTCAACTGTACACTGTAAAAATAACAATACTGTAGAATATACAGTAAAAAGAACTGGCAGATCAGTTGCCAGGATTTTGTCGTACAAAACTATAGTACTCTTTTTCCATTTACAGTAATATGTTGTAAACACCATCATACATTTTACAGTAAAACTGTAGCAACTGAGCTGCCAGTTTTTTTTTTTTTTTACTGCAAAATCTAAAAATTTAACAAAATACACTTTATTGCCAAAAGTATTTGGCCACCTGCCTTGACTCACATATGAACTTGAAGATTCCAAGTTCCTTTCACTGGAACTAAGGGGCCAAGCCCAACTCCTGAAAAACAACCCCACATCATAATTCCTCCTCCACCAAATTTCACACTCGGCACAATGCAGTCCGAAATGTACCATTCTTCTGGCAACCTCCAAACCCTGACTCGTCCATCAGATTGCCAGATGGAAAAGCGTGATTCATCACTCCAGAGAACACGTCTGTGGCGATGTGCTTTACACCACTGCATCCGACGCTTTGTATTGGACTTGGTGATGTATGGCTTAGATGCAGCTGATCGGCCATGGAAACCCATTCCATGAAGCTCACTGCGTACTGTACGTGGGTTAATTGGAAGGTCACACTATGCGCTTCAGCATCCGCTGACGCCTCTCTGTCAGTTTACATGGCCTACCACTTGGTGGCTGAGTTGCTGTTGTTCCCAAACTTTTCCATTTTCTTATAATAATAATAATAATAATAATAGATTTTATTTGTAAAAAGCACTTTATATTGAGTAAACAATCTCAAAGTGCTAGAGTGTATTAAAAAAATAAATAAAAAGATAAAGAAATAAATAAAAATAAAAACTAGAATAGCCAAATAGCTATAACTAATATGCATATATCTAAAAAAAAGGCTTTTTTAAAAAGAAGGGCTTTTAAAGAAGTGTCCCACACTTCTCGTCACCAACAATATGATTTGCCTGAGTAGCTGGACAGGACAAAAAAAAAAAAAGAAATATGGAAAAAATATTTCACGTCACTCAATACCTGGTAGTACTGATGAAACTATAAAAGTATAACACTTGCTGCTTCTTCACTGTTGATTTACTTCACTGCGCAGAAAAGTCAAAAAAGAAGCACGGACATAGACGTCGACGGTGTGGAAATAGTTAAAGCCATAAAGACATACAGTAGCTCAGACCCTGACCCTGCGCCCTCCTAGGTATCCCCCTGCGCAGAATTCTTATTCCCTACCAAACTGACAAAGTGTTTTTAATCTTTTCTTTCCCTCTCTCCTGGAGATTGGGGAAACAAAAATCAATAGCTGCTGGCAGGCGATCTAGCAGGCGGGTGAATTACAGGGTGTGCGCCGCGACTGGCGCGCTGCATCAAGGGGGCCTTGGAATGAGGGACCTTGGGAGAGGCATCAGAGACACAGGAGGTTGCGGGGGTCACTGTGAGTCCGCAGTCTGAGGAGTAGGGTATTTACTGCCCGGGCCGGCTGGCTGTGATGAAAAATAACCCCGCGACGAGGAGGAAAAGAGCAAAAAGTGGCTGTGATTTGTGCATGTGCTCATCTTGTGTTGTGTGCAATACGAGTGACGATACCAAGCACCGGCGAACCGACGCTTGATTTGTTTTCTTTCTCTTTTTAATCCCTCGCTCCCCTCTCTCAGATGGGAAATGATTCATTAGAGTTAGGTGATTTAGAACGTGGCAGTTGTGGCCGATCAATATGCATGGGGCCCATCTGTCAATACGTGATTTCTGCTGGTAATTAGCTGATGTGGGCCAGTGGTTGTGAATATTGCCTGGCAACTGACAGCCTGCTTGTGTCTGTCAACATGGAGGGGGGGGGGTGTACCCAGGTGGTAGCAGCTGACTGACTGCGGATCAATGAAAAACAACGCTTCAAGGCCCAAACCTCGTTCATAAAGCCATCTTCTGTTATTAGATACCGAACAAAGACATAGCTCTTTTTTTTTTTTTTTTTTTTTAAATTAGATTGCTTGATTCAATATTTAGCATAGGACCAGGGAATAACCTGTTAGATTATGGTGCAGACCTGGATGAAAATGCCTTTTTATGTCCTCTGAACTGGACATTTGTTTGTGGGCCTAATGTCCACTGCAGACATACTTGCCAACCTTGAGACCTCCGATTTCGGGAGGTGGGGGGGTGGGGCGTGGTCGGAGGGGCGTGGTTGGGGGCGTGGTTAAGAGGGGAGGAGTATATTTACAGCTAGAATTCACCAAGTCAAGTATTTCATATACATATATATATATATATATATATATATATATATATATATATATATATATATATATATATATATATATATATATATATATATATATAAATAAGAGAAATACTTGAATTTCAGTGTTCATTTATTTACACATATACACACACACAACACTGATCTACTCATTGTTGAGTTAAGGGTTGAATTGTCCATCCTTGTTCTATTCTCTGTCACTATCTTTCTAACCATGCTGAACACCCTCTCTGATGATGCATTCTGCTTCGTCTCCTTGTTGTGTGCACAGTTGTGCACTGCACTCTCTAAAAGCCGTAGATGTTATTGTCACATATGCATGTACAGTAGATGGCAGTATTGTCCTGTTTAAGAGTGTCACAACATTGCTGTTTACGTCAGACGAACTGCTTTACGGTAGACGAAAACGTGACTGCTGTTGTTGTGTTGTTGCCGCGCTGGGAGGACGTTAATGAAACTGCCTAACAATAAACCCACATAAGAAACCAAGAACTCGCCCTACATCATTCTACAGTTATAACGTGATTGGGCAGGCACGCTGTTTATATTGTGGGAAAGCGGACGTGAAAACAGGCTGTCGACACGTCACTCAGGTTCGCCTGAATTTCGGGAGATTTTCGGGAGAAATTTTGTCCCGGAAGGTTTGCGGGAGAGGCGCTGAAATTCGGGAGTCTCCCGGAAAATCCGGGAGGGTTGGCAAGTATGACTGCAGAGGACGCTGACCCTCAAGAGGATATACTGTATATATCTAATCTTTTTTTTTTTAACATTTGTTTTTTGGGTTTTTGACATACACAGTCCAGAAATACCGTATTTTTCGGACTATAAGTCGCAGTTTTTTTTTCATAGTTTGGCCGGGGGTGCGATTTATACTCAGGAGCGACTTATGTGTGAAATTATTAACGCATTACCGTAAAATATCAAACAATATTATTTAGCTCATTCACGTAAGAGACTAGACGTATAAGATTTCATGGGATTTAGCGATTAGGAGTGACAGATTGTTTGGTAAACGTATAGCATGTTCTATATGTTATAGTTATTTGAATGACTCTTACCATAATATGTTACGTTAACATACCAGGCACGTTCTCAGTTGGTTATTTATGCCTCATATAACGTACACTTATTCAGCCTGTTGTTCACTATTCTTTATTTATTTTAAATTGCCTTTCAAATGTCTATTCTTGGTGTTGGGTTTTATCAAATACATTTCCCCAAAAAATGTGATTTATACTCCAGTGCGATGTACAGGACTGTCTCAGAAAATTTGAATATTGTGATAAAGTCCTTTACTTTCTGTAATGCAATTAAAAAAAACAAAAATGTAATACATTCTGGATTCATTACACATCAACTGAAATATTGCAAGCCTTTTATTATTTTAATATTGCTGATTATGGCATACAGCTTAAGAAAACTCAAAAATCGTATCTCAAAAAATTTGAATATTTCCTCAGACCAAGTAAAAACAAAATATTTATAACAGCAAAACAACATCAAACATTTGAAAATGTTAATTAATGCACTCAGTACTTGGTTGGGAATTATTTTCCATCTGTTGAAAAGCTCTATGGAGATGATGATTTCATTTTCCAGCATGATCTGGCACCTGCCCATAGTGCCAAAACCACCAGTAACTGGTGTAGTGACCATGGCATTACTGTCCTCGATTTGCCTGCCAACTCCTCTGACCTGAACCCCATAGAGAATTTGTGGGGTATTGTGAATAAGAAGCTGAAATACACCAGACCCAATAATGCAAATGAGCTAAAGGCCGCTATTGAAGCATCCTGGGCATCCATAACACCTCAGCAATGCCACAGGCTGATTGCCTCCATGCCACGCCGCATTGATGCAGTAATCCGTGCAAAAGGATTCCCAACCAAGTACTGAGTGCATTAATTGACATTTTCAAATGTTTGATTTTGTTTTGCTGTTATAAATCTTTTTTTTACTTGGTCTGAGGAAATATTCTAATTTTTTGAGATAGGATTTTTGAGTTTTCTTAAGCTGTATGCCATAATCAGCAATATTAAAATAATAAAAGGCTTGCAATATTTCAGTTGATGTGTAATGAATCCAGAATGTATGACTTTTTTTTTTTAATTGCATTACAGAAAATAAACAACTTTATCACAATATTCTAATTTTCTGAGACAGTCCTGTATATGTTTTTTCCCTTCTTTAGTATACATTTTCGGCCGGTGCGACTTATACTCTGGAGCGACTTATACTCCGAAAAATACGGTACAATCAAACACAAAATGTCAAATGTTCTTTTTTGTCCACCAAACAAGTAACCCACAAACATATATAAAAAAGAAAAAATATTAATGATAAAAAAAAACATGCATCAGTCAAATTAGTACAGGCAATTATTGACATGAAGCCACAGATAACTGCACTCCCGGAAACACAAAAACAGATATCAACAGGTAAGAAAAGTTGGTACCCTTTAATAACCAAATTGGTTTGTATTTATTAGTGGCGGGCCGTGCGTTTCCCACCTAGGTCTTCAGTGATGTCCTCCTTAGTCCGACTTCAATAAACACCTCTCAAAATACAATCATTTATGTCGCCACATGACCACGGCTTGTAAAATACTATACAGAAACACACGTGCGTACTACTGGGCATTGAATCTGTCAGGCCCCTGACAGTTTGGTTGTGTTTTAGTTTTTCCTCTGTGTGTGTGTGTGTGTGTGTGTGTAGTATTTCCTGTCAGCGCTCTTGTTTTGGTTCTGTTTCCTGTTTGTCTCCATGAGTGCTGTGTCCCCTCAGCTGTGGCTGATTGGCACCTGGCCACACCTGGTGTCAATCAGCCAGCTGCTATTTAAACCTGCCTTCCCCTCCAGTCAGTGCTGGATTATTGTAGGAGCTACGTGTCATTGTCATTACTACCTATCTTAATACTTGTCGTTGTAGCTCTGTCTACTTTTGTTTCACTCTGCTCATGTCCTAGTTCCTTCGTGTCACAGTAAGTGTTTTTGTTTCTTGTCCACAGTTAGCCTCTGTGCTATTTTAGTTCATAGCCAAGTTTGTTCTCCGCCTTGTGCGCGCCTTTTGTTACCCTTTTGTTTATGGTTTTGCCATAGTGTTTAATTAAATCATGTTTTCTCACTCATTGCCTGCCATCATCTCTGCATCTTGGGGTTCGTCACCAACAAACTCTGACATAATAATCCAGCCAAATTCGAACCTCGCAGACATGTCCATGGCGGAGAGGATGAACAAGGCTTTGGAATTAATGGATAAATTAAAGAAAAGTTCGGCCTCATTCCAAGCCCTCTCCCACCCACCCCTGTCGTCTGTGGGCCTATCTGGTGACGTCTGGGATCCGTCCCTTGAGGGGGGGGGGTTTGATGGGCTGTGCAGCTAGGGAGGCACAGCTACTTCTTGCCCCAGTGGGTCTGCAAAAGACGGCGCCATCATCTCAAGTGGGTCTGCAACAAACGCCACCATCATTTCCGGTGGGCCGGCAGACGCCACCATCATCTCCGGTGGGTCTGCAACCTACGGCGCCACCATGCACTCCGGTGGGCCGGCAGACGCCACCATGCACTCCGGTGGGCCGGCAGACGCCACCATGCACTCCGGTGGGCCGGCAGACGCCACCATGCACTCCGGTGGGTCTACAACCTACGGCACCACCATCCTCCTCTCCGGTGGGCCAGCAGCAGAGGGCGCCACTATCCTCCTCTCCGGTGGGCCAGCAGCAGAGGGCGCCACCACCCTCCTCTCCGGTGGGCCAGCAGCAGAGGGCGCCACCATCCTCCTCTCCGGTGGGCCAGCAGCAGAGGGCGCCACCATCCTCCTCTCCGGTGGGCCAGCAGCAGAGGGCGCCACCATCCTCCTCTCCGGTGGGCCAGCAGCAGAGGGCGCCACCATCCTCCTCTCCGGTAGGCCAGCAGCAGAGGGCGCCACCATCCTCCTCTCCGGTGGGCCAGCAGCAGAGGGCGCCACCATCTTCCTCTCCGGTGGGCCAGCAGCAGAGGTCGCCACCATCCTCGTCTCCGGTGGGCCAGCAGCAGAGCGCGCCACCATCCTCGTCTCCGGTGGGCCAGCAGCAGAGGGCGCCACCATCCTCGTCTCCGGTGGGCCAGCAGCAGAGGGCGCCACCATCCTCTCCGGTGGGCCAGCAGAGGGCGCCACCACCATTCTCCTCGGTGGGCCAGCAGAGGGCGCCACCACCATCCTCCTCGGTGGGCCAGCAGAGGGCGCCACCACCATCCTCCCCGGTGGGCCAGCAGAGGGCGCCACCACCATCCTCCCCGGTGGGCCAGCAGAGGGCGCCACCATCCTCTCGTCGACCACGAACGTGGTCGTTCCATGGGCGACCGCCTCGCCAATTGCGGCGGCGTTCAACTCGCCGTCGCCACCTAACTCTTCCCCGCTGGTTGCGGGGACACTTGGCCTGGTGGCCCACCTCCTTGTCCTCCCTCCACCCTCCTGTGACTTTGGACTTTTTTTTGGGGGGGTGGGGGGATTTTCTAGAATGTCTGGTATCTGTTTTGGGAAGGGGGGCTACTGTCAGGCTTTCCCCTGACAGTTTGGTTGTGTTTTAGTTTTTCCTCTGTGTGTGTGTGTGTGTAGTATTTCCTGTCAGCGCTCTTGTTTTGGTTCTGTTTCCTGTTTGTCTCCCTGAGTGCTGTGTCCCCTCAGCTGTGGCTGATTGGCACCTGGCCACACCTGGTGTCAATCAGCCAGCTGCTATTTAAACCTGCCTTCCCCTCCAGTCAGTGCTGGATTATTGTAGGAGCTACGTGTCATTGTCATTATTACCTATCTTAATACTTGTCGTTGTAGCTCTGTCTACTTTTGTTTCACTCTGCTCATGTCCTAGTTCCTTCGTGTCACAGTAAGTGTTTTTGTTTCTTGTCCACAGTTAGCCTCTGTGCTATTTTAGTTCATAGCCAAGTTTGTTCTCCGCCTTGTGCGCGCCTTTTGTTACCCTTTTGTTTATTGTTTTGCCATAGTGTTTAATTAAATCATGTTTTCTCACTCATTGCCTGCCATCATCTCTGCATCTTGGGGTTCGTCACCAACAAACTCTGACAGAATCACCTCAATTTGTCACTACTGTACCAAACGGGCTATATTTTGGCGCACTTAAAAATCAATAAACTCCCATCGGACCTGGTACTGTCAAAACAAAAATAATTGTAAAAGACATTGAATGTGAAAAAATATATTTGAATACCGCTCGTAGTTGGTTGATTTGAGTGGAAGTGGCAGGCAAACAATTATATCTGCCACCTAATCCACGTTTTGCTCAGTTACTTTGTTGGTTAAAAAAGTGAGTACCGCTGATTTCTCCGCTGGCCGGGTATGGCTCCGGTGCCACTTCCTGCTTTCGCAACTTGTGATTGGATACTTGGGCATGACAAGGGAGTATCCAATCACAGTCTCGTTCAACGTAAGGCTACAGTCAACAACCTGTGATCTGATGGGCTATCGCAACTGTCTCTAAACTGAATGTCCTCCCTTCGTTAGACTGCACAGCCGCCATACTTGCCAACCCTCACGGATTTTCCAGGAGACTCCCAAAATTCAGCGCCTCTCCCGAAAACCTCCCGGAACAAATTTTCTCCCGAAAATCTCCCGAAATTCAGGCGTAGCTAGAGGCCACGCCCCCTCCAGCTCCATGCGGACCTGAGTGACGTGTCGACAGCCTGTTTTCACGTCCGCTTTCCCACAATATAAACAGCGTGCCTGCCCAATCACGTTATAACTGTAGAATGATCGAGGGCGAGTTCTTGGTTTCTTATGTGGGTTTATTGTTAGGCAGTTTCATTAACGGCCTCCCAGCGCGGCAACAACACACAACAGCAGTCACGTTTTCGTCTACCGTAAAGCAGTTCGTCTGCCGTAAACAGCAATGTTGTGACACTCTTAAACAGGACAATACTGCCATCTACTGTACATGCATATGTGACAATAACATTTACGGCTTTTAGAGAGTGCAGTACACAACTGCAAGGAGACGAAGCAGAATGCATCATCAGAGAGGGTGTTCAGCATGGTTAGAAAAATAGTGACAGAGAATAGAACAAGGATGGACAATTCAACCCTTAACTTAACAATGAGTAGATGAGTGTTGTGTGTGTATATGTGTAAATAAATGAACATTGAAATTCAAGTATTTCTCTTAGTAAAATATCATATATATATATATATATATATATATATATATATATATATATATGTCTTAATAAGGTTATCCAAAAAATAGTGCTCGATACCGTAGTAGAGCGCAATATATGTATGTGTGGGAAAAAAAAATCACAAGACTATTTCATCTCTACAGGCCTGTTTCATGAGGGGGTTCCCTCAATCATCAGGAGATTTTTTTTTTCTTTTTTTTTTTTCTCCTGATGATTGAGGGAACCCCCTCATGAAACAGGCCTGTAGAGATGAAATAGTCTTGTGATTTTTTTTCCCCACACATACATATATATATATATATATATATATATATAGCTAGAATTCACTGAAAATCAAGTATTTCTTACATATATATATATATATGAAATACTTGACTTGGTGAATTCTAGCTGTAAATATACTCCTCCCCTCTTAACCACGCCCCCGCCCCCGACCACCTCCCGAAATCGGAGGTCTCAAGGTTGGCAAGTATGGCCGCCGCTAATGTTGGGTCAGAAGGCCTCCGGCAGAATTCATACAGCGCTGGCAACAAGCTTGCTGAATTCTGATTGGATAAAAGCCCTAACTTAAACGAGCAACACTGGAGCCTATGATGAATACCTTTGTATATTTATGGAAATTCAATTAAAAATAAAATTGACTTTTATTAATTAATGATCATGATTTATGTTAGGCCAGCAGAGAAGGCCTTGCTGGCCCTGACGGCACACTACTGGTATTTATGAAGTTGTTGACTTCAAGTTGTTTTACATGAACTTTGAAAAGACATTTGTGCGCACACGACACGCATTTATTTGCTCCAGAGGTGGAGAAAATGTATCCGATTACAGCGATGCAAGACAGCTGGCAGCGAGACAATTAAGAGTGTGAAAATGATAATGATGATGACACTTTTTCCAATCGCTTGGTTTTCCGAGCATGCCGAAGACGTCCGCCCACGGCACCTCGCAGCGACACCGGCAACTTAAACTGAGGTGAACTGAACCATGAATCACAAATTTAGGCGCACTCATCTTAACATCTCGATATCAGTCATTCTATGTGGGGGAAAAGGCTCCGAGCGTAGGTGGGAGCGCCTGCAGAAGCATGCCTCTCCGCGTCTCATTTGCATTTGCATATTAGAGTGTTTTCTGTGGGAAAATGAGCTGTAGAAATTAATTCAGGATTAATTGGTGCCTTTATCTCGTTAGGACAATCTAATTTAGGGGATGATGGAATTGTTTAGACTCCCTTTTGCATAATTGGATTGCGGTGAATGGCTGTCATTACCGTCTTTTTAGCATCGTCTGCGGGCCCCCTCTCTCCCGTGCAGGCCCCAGCCTCATAAAGAGCCATCATGTGTTGCACCAGTGTTTTCGTAATACCCCCCTCCCCCCTCCCTTCCCCTGCAACAGCCAGGCTGCAAAATGTGAGCATGTGGCTAACCGCGCAGCAGTGATTAGCTCCCGCTTCAAAGCTATTAGCATACTGCCATGGCGGAGATTTCTCATGAAGGCCAAAGCATGTGCCTAACAACGTGGCGATGATCGACTGTTAGCGACAGTGATTCATTTTAGCCCCGGCTGCTGTCACTCTCTGCGGTTTACACTTGTGACACAGTTAGGAGTCCCACTCTGTTCTTTTTTTTTTTTTAAAAAAGCTTTTGTTTACGATGACGCTTTTATTTGTTTTCTACCTGCTTTACAAAGCAAGAACGTCACGTTTACTCTTGCACAGTTCAAGATGTCCGAAAAGGAATACGAAGAGGCAGAGCTTAACTAATCTTACCCCGTCTCCATACCTAAGCAATTAAACTAACCCTTATATCATACCGTATTTTTCGGACTATAAGGCGCACTTAAATTCCGTTCATTTTCTCAAAACTCGACAGTGCGCCTTATAACCAGGTGCACCTAATGTACGAAACAATTCTGGTTGTGCTTACCTACCTCAAAGCTATTTTATTTGGCACATGGTGAAATGATAAGTGTGACCAGTAGATGGCAGTCACACAAGAGATACGTGTAGACTGCAATATGATGGCAGTCACACATAAGCGATACGTGTAGACTGCAATATGACTCAAGTAAACACCAACATTTTATATGTTCAATTGAAAATAGAGAACATTACACACGGCACTCAAAAATCTACCAAAATGTTTTAGTACGACTTTGGTAAGCTATGAAGCCGCACAGCTTGATGGATTGTACTGTGCTTCAACATACGAGTATTATTATGGTGTGTGTACAAGGTAAGACATATCTGGTGTTTTGTTTCGCAATATTATGCAAAAGCAACTTTCCTTACCTTCTGGTACCCAGTGTTGGGTAAGTTACTGAAAACCAGTAACTAGTTACAGTTACTAGTTACTTTATTTCAAAAGTAACTCAGTTACTAACTCAGTTACATACACCAAAAAGTAATGCGTTACTGTGAAAAGTAACTATTTAGTTACCGTATTTTCCGCACTATAAGGCGCACCTAAAAACCACAAATTTTCTCAAAAGCTGACAGTGCGCCTTATAACCCGGTGCGCTTTATATATGGATTAATATTAAGATTCATTTTCATAAAGTTTCGGTCTCGCAACTACGGTAAACAGCCGCCATCTTTTTTCCCCCGTATAAGAGCAAGTGCTTCTTCTTCTACGCAAGCAACCGCCAAGGTAAGCACCCGCCCCCATAGAACAGGAAGCGCTTCTTCTTCTACTGTAAGCAACCACCCGCCCGCGTAGAAGAAGAAGAAGCGCGCGGATATTACCGTACGTTTCATTTCCTTTGTGTGTTTACATCTGTAAAGACCACAAAATGGCTCCTACTAAGCGACAGGGATCCGGTTCATGAAAAGACGCAATCTCTCCATCCGCACACGGATTACTATTTCACAGCAACTGCCTAAAGACTTTCAAGAAAAGCTGGCTACTTTCCGTGCATATTGTAAAAACAAGATAGCTGAAAAAAAGATCCGGCCAGAGAACATTATCAACATGGACGAGGTTCCACTGACTTTTGATATTCCTGTGAACCGCACTGTGGATACAACGGGAGCACGTACGGTGAATATTCGCACCACAGGGAATGAGAAGTCATCCTTCACTGTGGTTCTAGCTTGCCATGCTAATGGCCAGAAACTTCCACCCATGGTGATATTCAAAAGGAAGACCTTGCCAAAAGAGACCTTTCCAGCCGGCGTCATCATAAAAGCTAACTCGAAGGGATCGATGAAGAAAAGATGAGCGAGTGGTTAAGGTAAGTTTACGCGAAGAGGCCGGGTGGCTTTTTTCACGCAGCTCCGTCCATGTTGATATACGACTCCGTGCGCGCCCACATCACGCTGGTTTTTAATATATTATTAAAGTTTGACTGACCTATCTGACTGTTTTTTTGACATTCCTTTAGCGCAGTTAGATGCGGCTTATAACACGGGGCGTCTTATAGGTGGACAAAGTTTTGAAATATGCCGTTCATTGAAGGCGCGGCTTATAACCCAGGGCGCCTTATGGTGCGGAAAATACGGTACTTCT
>NC_084566.2:17596624-17706624 GCF_033978685.3 Nerophis lumbriciformis
AATAGACAATTTTTTGTATATAATATATAATTTAATATATTATAGTATATATATATATATATAACATAATACAGCCAATAAATAAGTATGTAATTAGAATATAGCCAATGAATTAATAGGTATATAAATAAAACATTTATAAATATAATATTCAAAAAAATATGTTTTTACCGCATAAATGATAAAGAATAAATTAAGAATATCAAATATATAAAGAGAAAACAAATGATTTTATAAGGTATTAATAAACGCAAGATATTGATTTAACGATACCTTATTGAATAGTGATAAATTAATGAAATACATTGCTTGATTTTTGTTGAAACTCCCAAAGGTTTCGGGTTTGAGATGCATCATTTTCAGATTATTGTCAGACTTAATGTTCCTGTTGTGTAGTAACAGTACTTCCTACTAATAAGAGGAGAAACGAATCCCATTGTGGTGAAAAGTTACCTACAGCAGATTTCCCTTCCCAGCCATCCTTTGTATTGCAGTGTTGTTGTCGCTCCATATTGCTGCTTTCCTCTTCTCTCTGTGTCCAACATTATGCCCTTTCATTACTTGCACAATCTCTAAGAGACAGTCAGCAGCAGGCCAACGTGGGATGAAAATCAATAGGAGGAGAGCAGAGCGCATGTATGGGATCACTCACCGGAATACCTGCTCTTCGCACTTTAACAACATTGATGTAACTATGGAAACAAGTTCTCAAGATGAACGGAGATATGCCCATCTCCTGACAAAAGGCCTTTTTATATCTTGTCCAGCCAGGTTAGCCTATAGCACAATACGAGCGAGGCTTTCTATCTGCCGCTTCCCACTGTGATACCATCATCATTTGTCTGAAAGGACAAATTGTATAGATATTATTCTGCGGCTCGCTCTCTGGTAAACAAGGCAGGGAGAAATTGAATCTATGGTGCTGATTCTTAGGCTGTGCCAGGCTAATTGAGTTGATGTCCCCGGAGGAGCTGGACATACTGTAAAGACAGACTCAATCAAGTCATATAGCTTGTGTACTGTACTTACTGGAAGTGACTTCTGTTTATTTTGCACGCCCATGCAGATGAAAGCACCGCTGGCCTTTGCACTGCCATGCCATGCCATTACGGCTTAAAGCGGGGGTGTCCAAACTTCCAAAAGGAGTGATTCAAGCATGGAAAGAGCCACTTTGATTGTGTGTATTGAAAATGTTAAAACCAATCCAATAAACTCTAGGCAACTATTTTGACTCAGGGGGCCAAGTTTCGAGAAAAAAATGTGTCTGGGAGCCGGTATATCTCTTTTTAGGAACACTGATACAAAACCTCACAATAATGTCTGATTGAATGCTAAAAATGTGAAAGACAGCCTGAGTTTTATTACGGTCAGTGATCAGGTCGATGCATGCAATACAGCAAGACTCTGAGTGGTTTGATTGCTGGCAAATTTCACAAAATACAACCTGACTGGAAAATAAATAATTTTGTTTTGAGCAAATAAATGACGTGTATTCAAGTAAAACATTTAAAACGTGTTCTTGCATGACATTATGGCAATAAAATTGCGTTTGTGTCCAAATATCTGGGGTCTTTTTTCAGTGAATTAAAATATTTTATACAATTAATAACCTGTGATTAATCATGATTAATCCAAACTCAAAAGTGTGATTAATCTGATTTTAAAAACTAATCATTTTACAGCATTGATTTGTATCCGTTTATTTCAAGCTGCTCCACCTCTTACTTTGAGGGGTGGAAAAACAATTACAATGCTGAATAATTTTCATTTAAAACAATGAAAATGGCAAATAATTTTCAATAATATCTTACACAACTTTTTGATGCCACTTTTTACGTGCGAGTTCCGCCTACAAAATGCTAATTGGCCAATTAAAAAAATTGCTTTATTTGAATAATCTTTTCTTCAGTAAGAACGTAGAAAAGGTCAAGGTGTAAATATAATGTATTTACCATAATATTCTTTATATTCCCATAGTGTGCCAACTAAATTTTCAATAAAAATAATGAAAAAAGTAATACAATTAGATGACACTACTTTTCCATTTTATTGATTAATATATCATGGTTAATTGTGTCAAATGCTTTTTTTAGATCAATAAATATTCCCATTGCATATTGTTTCTTGTCTATGGCATTTGTGATTTCCTCTATTTTTTCAATTATTGCCACTGATGTAGATCTGTTGGATCTAAACACATATTGACAGTCAGAGAGTAATTTATGCGCATATATATATATATATATATATATATATATATATATACACACACACACACACAACATATGAACGTCAAACACCCTATCGATCAACATATTTTACAATCAAGCGAAACGCAACAAAAATGCAACACAGCAAAATATGAACGCAAAGGGTAAAAAAAACAACCCAACTTCAATCTGATATATCTGATATATCACTAAGCTTTAGAACTTTGGGTAACACTTTAGTATGGGGAACCTATTCACCATTAATTAGTTACTTATTAACATGCAAATTAGTAACATATTGGCTTTTAATTAGTCATTATTAAGTACTTATTAATGCCTTATTCTGCATGGCCTTATTATACAACCAGAAAGCCATTAACTAAGAGTCTTCCCTCAAGAACCTCAGAATTATTGCTTATTAGTAACCCTAACTCTAACCCTTATATGTTCCCCTGGTGTCCAAATAACTAAATTACCGTATTTTTCGGAGTATAAGTCGCACCGGAGTATAAGTCGCACCTGTCGAAAATGCATAATAAAAAACTATGAAAAAAACTGCGATTTATAGTCCGAAAAAAACGGTAAGTATTTGTTACTTAGAATATGTTCCCCATACTAAAGTGTTACCGAAATTTGTTGTAAAAATCTCCTACCGCGTCTGTCCCTGACACCCACATTTCAGGCTGACCGCTCTGGAAACACTCTGTGACTTAGATTACCATAGTAACTAATTAGATTACCATAGTAACTAATTACATTACCATAGTAACTAGTATATCATGCAAAAGCGCAGACTCCAACCATTGAAATACTTTGTATAGTTCAAGACTTACGCTCATCACTGCACATCATAATGGCAGCTACAGTTTCCATCTTAAAGATCTAAAAAAAATATTTGGGAATGTCCAGCGGGCCAGATTGAAAAGCTTAACGGGGCGCATGTGGCCCCCTGGCCTTAATTTGCCCAGATCAAGGTAATATCAAAAATATCGCAGCTAAGCTTTTGTGTTGTATGTGAAAAAGCACGTTATTAGTGTAGTATCTAGAAAAAATACAGTATCTTATCCATCCATCCATCCATTTTCTACCGCTTATTCCCTTTGGGGTCGCGGGGGGCGCTGGAGCCTATCTCAGCTACAATCGGGCGGAAGGCGGGGTACACCCTGGACAAGTCGCCACCTCATCGCAGGGCCAACACAGATAGACAGACAACATTCACACTCACATTCACACACTAGGGCCAATTTAGTGTTGCCAATCAACTTATCCCCAGGTGCATGTCTTTGGAGGTGGGAGGAAGCCGGAGTACCCGGAGGGAACCCACGCAGTCACGGGGAGAACATGCAAACTCCACACAGAAAGATCCCGAGCCCGGGATTGAACCCAAGACTACTCAGGACCTTATCAATAATGAATAAATAAATATTGGGGCAGGGTGGCTTGGTTGGTAGAGCGGCAGTTGCCAACAACTTGAGGGGTTCCAGGTCCAATTCCCGCTTCCCCCATCCTACTACTGTCGTGTCCTTGGCCAAGAAACTTTACCCACCTGCTTCTAATGCTACTCACACTGGTTTAAAGGTAGCTTAAAAACGTAGACCATGGTTTTCACTATGTAAAATGCTTTTTGAGTCTCTAGAGAAAAGCGCTGAATAAATAGAATACATTTTATTGAATATGCCGAGGGCCAATAAAAAAACAAGCTCCTGGGCAAAAAAAATCCCTTAGAATAGCGAGGGGTGTCAAACTTGTATTAATTGAGGGCCATATCGCAGTTATATTTGCCCTCAGAGGGCCACTTCGAACAGTGAATGATACTATTACACAATTGCCTATGCATTTGATGAGTTCTTTTTTTATGTACAATGTAAAAAAAAAAAAAGTGTAGATTTTACAGTAAAAAACTGACAGGTCAGTCGCAAAAATTTTACCGTACAATTTACAGAGTTTTTTTCAGCATGTTACTGTAAATGGAAAAGACAGGACCACTGTTTTTAACAGTACAAAACTGGCAGCTCAGTTGATAGAATTTTACTGTAAAATCGACAAGTGTTTTTTTTTGTTTACTGTAAATATAAAACTGTATTTTTACAGTAAAAGACTTTGTGAAACTGGAAAACATACAAAAGACTTGTTCTTATACGTATAAAATGTGTGATCAATGTTTACATTAAATCAAAATACATAGCAAAATTAGCGGTTATGTTGCATACAGACTGGAATGTTAACTTTTTGGATTAGCTTCTATGTTGTAAGAAGTATAGACTAGTGATGGGTCCGGCAACACCGATGCATGCGTCGACCTCATAGAGCAAAACCCTATGTCGGTGCGCGTACCACTTTTATAAAGTCACGTGACCGATAATGAGCTGTTTCGGTCACGTGACCGATACGCAAACTGTGTCGCACTGACGCCTCCTCTGTGCCCTGTGAGCGGGTCTTTTCTACAGCCGGAAAATTGAATAACTATGAAGAGAAATCGTCTAAAATTTAATATGTTGGAAAAACGTTTTTTTTTAAAATAAAAATGTGTAAAAAAATTTAAAAAAATAAAATAACATTCCCAGTCCACAAGCATCCTCATTCACAACACGTTCTCTTAGATTTCCATGTTATGATACATGTTGACATTATTTATTGATTGTATCTAAAAAAGATACAAATATATTTGTATTTAAATGAAGATACGAAATAATCCTAAATGAAATACAATGACTTGGTTTATATTATTGTATATACTAGGTCATAAAATCAGTGTCAGTTGAATCGGTCCATAGGTTGCCTGTAGGGATTTTTAATGTCCAGCAGATGTCAGTATTTACTGACACAGTATCGACACAGTATCAATACAGTTTTGCAATGTGTCGAAACGTTTCATGACGCCTCATCAACCCATCACTAGTATAGACCATCAATGAACTTGCACAAATGTCATATATTGGATACACTTACAAACAAAGCTTCTTCAAGGCTCAACGACGATGATGCAACGCTTCAGAGGGAAATGTTTGTAGAGCACATTGTCTCACACAAAATAGAAAAACAAGATGACTGATCTGACCGTTGACCTTTATGAGGTGACAGTGACAGCCAATAAAATAATAGGGGCGTTTCTAACTGATATTATTTCCTTAAACCACCACCGAGGGACACTGTGTAACATTACACACGACATATGATCAGTAGTTGCATTGAGGGGTGTGTTAATGGAGAATGGAACTTCCCATGTAGGTGTGAAAATACAATACAGGTCAAACGTTTGGACACACCTTCTCATTCACAACACACCTGATGGTCCCAACCCCCATTGATAAAGCAAGAAATTCCACTAATCAACCCTGATAAGGCACACCTGTGAAGTGAAAACCATTTCAGGTGACTACCGTATTTTTCGGAGTATAAGTCGCACCGGAGTATAAGTCGCACCTGCCGAAAATGCATAATAAAGAAGGAAAGAAAACATATATAAGTCGCACTGGAGCCTGGCCAAACTATGAAAAAAACTGCGACTTATAGTCCGAAAAATACGGTACCTCTGGAAGCTCATCGAGAGAATGCCAAGAGTGTGCAAAGCGGTAATCAGAGCAAAGGGTGGCTATTTTGAAGAAACTAGAATATAAAAAAATTGGCCCTAGTGTGTGAATGTGAGTGTGAATGTTGTCGGTCTATCTGTGTTGGCCCTGTGATGAGGTGGCGACTTGTCCAGGGTGTACCCCGCCTTCCGCCCGAATGCAGCTGACATAGGCTCCAGCCCCCCCCCCGCGAGCCCAACAAGGGACAAGCGGTAAAAAATGGATGGATGGATAGAATATAAAACATGTAACATTATACATAACAGTTGTACATAACTCCACATGTGTTCATTCATTGTTGTGATGCCTTCAGTGACAATCTACAATGTAAATAGTCATGAAAATAAAGAAAACACATTGAATGAGAAGGTGTGTCCAAACGTTTGGCCTGTATTGTATAAAAATAAAGTAGTTGAGAAATCAGCCTAATTCAGTGCATGGAAACATAGCCACTGACGTACGCATTGACCTGAACCATCACTGACCATATAGTGCAAGTACAGATTTCGGATGAACATTTGCAAAAAAACGACTGTTGTAACTCCAGTAACACTCTGTCTCTCTTTGAATGTGTACTAGTGACCTAGGAAACTAACAAACTAGATAGTCGACGAGTATTATGGTTGACTCACAGGAAAATAATCCCCCTAGAGCGGGGGTCAGCAACCCGCGGCTCTAGAGCCGCATGCGACTCTTTAGCCCCGCCCTAGTGGCTCCCTAGACCTCTTTCAGAGATGTGTGAAAATGAAAAAAAGTATGAAGAAAAGAAAAAAAATTTTTGGTTTTAATATATTTTCTGTTGGAAAACAAACATGACACAAACCTTCCAAATTGTTAGAAATCCCACTGTTTATGTTCTACATGCTTCACCGATGAGGGTATTTGGCAAGCACCTTTTTGTCCTAGTAATTTCAGCAATCCTTGAACTCATCGTAGTTTGTTTACATGTCCAACTTTCTCCGATGCTGCCACAGAATGGCGTGATTTATGCCACTCCTTCTGTGTCTCATTTTGTCCACCAAACGTTTTATGCTGTGCGTGAATGCACAAAGCTGAGCTTTGTTGATATTACTGACTTGTTAAGAGTGCTAATCAGGCATATTTGGTCAGTGCATGACCGCAAGCTAATCGATGCTAGCATGCTATTTAGGCTAGCTGTATGTACATATTGCATCATTATGCCTTGTTCGTAGGTATATTTGAGCTCATTTAATTTTCCTTTACTAATGTCCTCCGTGTATTTAATTAAAATTTGCATGTCTCATGACACATTATCTGTATGTAATATTGCCTGCATTTCTCATAGTTGTTTGTGTGCCATGTTGTTCCAGACCACAGCAAATGTTACCCAGCTTGCAAAGATTGTAATAAATCCATTAGAACAGTGGTTCTTAACCTGGGTTCGATCGAACCCTAGGGGTTCGGTGAGTCGGCCTCAGGGGCTCGGCGGAGCCTCCGCAACGGAGGTTAAGACACATCCGACTTATCGTGTAAATAAAAACTTCTCCCTATCGGCGTATTATGGATGATCCCCAAACAATGTTCCCTCTAATTTTCCATCTGATTTGCAGGTTGTTTGATCGATTGAAACTTTTACTAGCAGATTGCAAAGGAAGAGAATACATTATATGAAACAGTACAGTTTACACAGTACAGTACATATTCCGTACAATTGACCACTAAATGGTAACACCCGAATAAGTTTTTCATCTTGTTTAAGTCGGGGTCCACGTCAATCAATTCATGGTAATGTGTGTAATTTGTTGAGAGTTCATGCACTGTTGGTTTTGGTCTTTGAACAAGGTGATGTTCATGCACAGTTCATTTTGTGCACCAGTAAAAAAAAAACATAACTTTTTCTTGAATTGCAAAAACATTTTATTTTTCACTAAAGAAGGGTTAGGTGAATGCGCATATGAAACTGGTGGGGTTCGGTACCTCCATCAAGGTTAAGAACCACTGCATTAGAAGAAGACAGCATTCATTTCCTTAAACTTGGACACACACATCTATACCTTAGGCCATTCTGAGCCAGTAATTTCCAAGAGTTATCTCATCCTGTGAGAAGTCTCCATTTTACTAATGATTTCCAATGTTGCAAAAATGTGTAAAATAAAAATTAAGATACAACATTTCTGTCAACGAAGATGTTGTGTTTGTTGTCTTCTCCCTGCCTTCTCTATTGGTTTGTCAGTTTCTTTCCCCAGTCTTTTGTCCCCAATGAGGCACACCTGCTGCTAATCACTTCCCGGTAGCATTTAAGCGCATTTCCACCAGCTGGTCCCTGCCGGTCATTGTTCCTGAACTCCGCTCTGACATGTGCTACCTTGATTCTGCTTCCCTGGTATGTTGCCTTCGCATATTCCTGTAATATTGACCTCGTTGTGTTTTTGTTTTCCTAGCCACCTTGTTTTGAGAGGACTAGTTTTGCCACGCTGTGTGCGTCCTGGCCTTTGCTCCGCCAACCTCTGAAAGAGACTACTTTTGTTATATTTCCCATGGTGTGCACTTTTGCCCCATCACCCTTAGTTACCATTTTGGACTTATTAAATATTTTCATTTTTTATCACATACCTTGCCTCCATTCTCTGCATCCCGGGGTCCACCCTTGAACTCAATCCTAACAGAAGATTTGCATCAGCCTTTGATAGTAGGCTAATATAGACACTTACATCATGTGTTGCCTTCATTATATCACTTATATAAGGCTTTTAATTTTTTGAGGCTCCAGACAGATACGTTTTTTTTGTATTTTTAGTCCAATATGGCTCTTTCAACATTTTGGGTTGCCGACCCCTGCCCTAGAGTTTAGGCAGAACATTGCACGGCCCCTTGACGCCGAACTTTGACAGGCTCATGACAACGTCGGACGGGACCATAAACCAAGCTTCCAAAATGAACAAGACGCTCGCCGGGCCTTCCCGTGTTGCCGTATGCCAATTTGCGGCGTGTTCGGGGTGTGCAAAGTTGATGCATTTTAACCCCCCCCCCCCCCACTCCTCCTTCATCTTGTCTGGTGCCATTTTCATTCTTTGCATAAATGCAGTCTAACAGTATTAAGTATTCATGCGCGTCGGGGAAGGTGGTGCCTGTCCTTCAGGGTAAGTGTCAGGCCTGCGTGCGGCACAAGAAAAGCCCCGGGGAGAGGGGAACATTAGGATCCATCAGCCTGACAGACAAATCATTCTCTCATGTAAACATAAATATGAGGGTATGTTTCCACCGTCGTCCTGCTATCTGTTGCTAGGCTACCTTGCATTAAGCAGTGTAGCTGTCCCTGTTCATTTTGCTCCAGGGATTCCAGCAACACGATCATATAACCTGCTGGGTCTTAATGAGAAGGCCCGCTCATATGAGTGGATATGAACATGGCCAGATGTGAAATTTATTCAAAGCGCGGAAGAATTTGGCTGTCTGTCAGCTGTCGTCGCAGCGGGCAGCCTCTTATGAATTTGAAGTGGGTCGAGGATTGGGGGGGGGGGGGGGGGGGGGAGCAGGTTTGAGGGCAATTTTTCTCCATGCAAAACACACCTGAGACAGTGAAAGGTCACAATAGATCAACACAATTTAGCACGGGCCAGGAAATAACCCATTAGATTATGGTGCAGACCTGAATTAGGTATTTTTCATTTACAGTAATATATTGGTCATTCCATCAAATGCGACCCCAGGAAATAAAATGTATTAATGTACGGTTTAATTATTGTAAAGTTAAAAAAATATACAGTACAGGCCCAAAGTTTGGACACGCCTTCTCATTTCAATGAGTTTTCTTTATTTTCATGACATTTACATTGTAGATTGTCACTGAAGGCATCAAAACTATGACACCTGTGAAATTAAGTGACTACCTCTTGAAGCTCATCGAGAAAATGCCAAGAGTCTGGAAAGCACTAATCTGAGCAAAGGGTGGCTATTTTGAAGGAACTAGAATATAAAACATGTTTTTAGTTATTTCACCTTTTTTTTGTCAAGTACATAACTCCACATGTGTTCATTCATAGTTTTGATGCCTTCAGTGACAATCTACTATGAAACACTGCACGTAAGCGAAGATATTACGGACCTTCAATCCCCCAAGCGGTACTGCATCAAAAAGCGACATCAGTGTGTAAAGGATATCACCACATGGGCTCAGGAACACTTCAGAAAACCACTGTCAGTAACTACAGTTCATCGCTACAGCTGTAAGTGCAAGTTAAAACTTTACTATGCAAAGCGAAAGCCATTTATCAACAACACCCAGAAACACCGCCGGCTTCTATGGGCCCGAGCTCATCTAAGACGGACTGATGCAAAGTGGAAAAGTGTTCTGTGGTCTGACGAGTCCACATTTCAAATTGTTTTTGGAAACTGTGGACCAAAGAGGAAAAGAACCATCCGGACTGTTATAGGCGCAAAGTTCAAAAGCCAGCATCCAACGTGCCAACTTCACTGGTTTCGGGTTTGGGTTTTTGTGTCTGTCAATGGCACTTTTGAATTTGAAGTGTATCCAAGACGGAAAAAAGAAGGTTTGAGGGCATTATTTCTTCGCACAAAACACACCTGAGACAAGAAAAGGTCACAATAGATCAACCAACACACACACACACACACACACACACACACACACACACACACACACACACACACACACGCACACACACACACACACGCACACACACACGCTGCTTGGGAACACACCGCAAACAATGTGACACGCTGTGCTCCATAAAGGTCATTTGTTGAGAAATCACTGATCCCCAAATGCATTAACAAAGTCAATTAACTACACCAAAGAAGAAAGGACACCATCTCCAGTAATAACAACAAAAAAGTGGAGCCAAGCTGCGTCCCCAGGTAATTATGTGTGCCATAAAAACGACAGTAGGAGGCAATGGTCACTGAGAAGAAAGAGCGGGGAGATGAGGGAATGTGGCGCCAACAGCTGCTTTGAATAGATTGTGTGTGGGATGAATTAAAAAGTTGAACCTTTCCCCGGCTTGTATTCACATGTCTGCCTCTGGGTGATTAATCATGGCCGTCAGGACCTGTAATCCCTTTCAATGGGAAACAAATGCAGCCACTGTCCTCTCTCCTGTGCGCCGCTCGGGGCCCGGGGCCACCAGCTCCGCCAGCCCGGTCACAATACCTGAAGCGTATGCACACCAGGCCCCCGCCCACCCTAGGGAGCGAGCATGTGTCCACACACTGTAATCTATTCCAGACATGATGAGACGGACAAAAAGACTTGGATTTCAGCACAAATTGAAGGCGCAATCCATTGGTTTTGTGCATCCGCTTTGTGGATAGTCAAGGGAAGTTGGAATGAGAAAAGAAGTCCATTCTATTAGGAACACCTGCACATTCTAATAATGGGATCTAATGCAATACCATCGAAAATGGTGATTGTCTATTTAACGAGGGTAAAAACACCTCTCACTGCATGGTGCAGACTACAAGCATGTGGTTGGACCATTACCAAATTGCACCTCCATCCATCCATCCATTTTCTACCGCTTGTCCCTTTCGGGGTGGCGGGTGGTGCTGGAGCCTATCTCAGCTGCATTCGGGCGGAAGGCGGGGTACACCCTGGACAAGTCGCCACCCTATCACAGGGCCAACACAGATAGACAGACAACATTAACACTCACATTCACACACTAGGGCCAATTTAGTGTTCCCAAACAACCTATCCCCAGGTGCATGTCTTTGGAGGTTGGAGGAAGCCGGAGTATTTTACAACAAAGTTCTAAAGCTGATCAGATTGTAGGTGGGGTTTTTTTTACCCATCACGTTCATATTTTTCTGTGTTTGTTGTATTTTTGTTGCGTTTTGCTTGATTGTAAAATATGTCGATTGAGAGGAGGTGTTACATTCATATGTTGTCAATATTCAGTGTTTTATCATTCATAGTTAATATTGTAAATCCCACATTCGTCATTTTCATGTACATTCTGGGTGTCTCATTCTGTACACAAATGTAAAATTCCATTCCGTTTTTTAAGGCGGTCTGTTATAACGTTTTTAGCATTCAATCAGACATTATTGTGAGATTTTGTATTAGTGTTCCTAAAAATAGGACCCAAGCACACATACTGTGCTTGGCTTACATATATATATATATATATATATATATATATATATATGTGTGTGTGTGGGGATATATATATATATATATATATATATATATATATATATATATATATATGTCTTAATAAGGTTATCCAAAAAATAGTGCTCGATACCGTAGTAGAGCGCAATATATGTATGTGTTGGAAAAAAAAATCACAAGACTATTTCATCTCTACAGGCCTGTTTCATGAGGGGGGGTTCCCTCAATCATCAGGAGATATATATATATATATATATATATATTAGGGCTGCAACAACTAATCGATTAAATCAATTAAAATCGATTATAAAAATAGTTGCCGATTAATTTAGTAATCGATTCGTTGGATCTATGCTATGCGCATGGGCAATTTTTTGTATTATTTTTTTTATTTTATTTTTTATTTTTTTTTAATAAACCTTTATTTATAAACTGCAACATGTACAAACAGCTGAGAAACAATAATCAAAATAAGTATGGTGCCAGTATGCTGTTTTCCCCCCCAATAAAATACTGGAAAGGATAGAAATGTAGTTTGTCTCTTTTATCCGATTATTAATCGATTAATCCAAGTAATAATCGACAGATTAATCGATTATCAAATTAATCGTTAGTTGCAGCCCTAATATATATATATATATATATATATATATATATATATATTGATTAATTAAAAAAAAAAATTAAAATTAAAAATTAATAGATCAATTAAAACAAAAAAATCGATTAAAAAAAAAAGAGAATCGATTCTGAATCGCACAACGTGAGAATCGCGATTCGAATTCGAATCGATTTTTTCCCACACCCCTAATATATATATATATATACATATATATATGTATATACACCCCTAATATATATATATATATATATACATATATATATATTAGGGGTGTGGGAAAAAATCGATTCGAATTCGAATCGCGATTCTCACGTTGTGCGATTCAGAATCGATTCTCTTTTTTTTTTAATCGATTTTTTTGTTTTAATTTATCTATTAATTTTTAATTTTACTTTTTTTTTTTTTATTAATCAATCCAACAAAACAATACACAGCAATACAATAACAATGCAATCCAATTCCAAAACCAAACCCGACCCAGCAACAATCAGA
The DNA here is from genome assembly GCF_033978685.3 of Nerophis lumbriciformis. Taxonomy (NCBI): domain Eukaryota; kingdom Metazoa; phylum Chordata; class Actinopteri; order Syngnathiformes; family Syngnathidae; genus Nerophis; species Nerophis lumbriciformis. The sequence goes on from NC_084566.2 coordinate 17,609,612, forward strand.
ACTGCAATAAACAGAGCAATTGAGAGGAGACACAAACACGACACAGAACAAACCAAAAGTAGTGAAACAAAAATGAATATTATCAACAACAGTAATGACATTATCATTAGACATTTATAAAAATAAAAATAAAAAGAACAATAGTGTCACAGTTGCTTACACTTGCATTGCATCTCATAAGCTTGACAACACACTGTGTCCAATATTTTCACAAAGATAAAATAAGTCATATTTTTGGTTCATTTAATAGTTAAAACAAATTTACATTATTGCAATCAGTTGATAAAACATTGTCCTTTACAATTATAAAAGATTTTTACAAACATCTACTACTCTGCTTGCATGTCAGCAGACTGGGGTAGATCCTGCTGAAATCCTATGTATTGAATGAATAGAGAATCCTTTTGAATAAGGAAAATATCGTTTTTGAATCGAGAATCGTGTTGAATTGAAAAAAAAATTGACTTTGAATCGAATCGTGACCCCAAGAATCGATATTGAATCGAATCGTGGGACACCCAAAGATTCACAGTCCTAATATATATATATATATATATATATATATATATATATATATATATATATATATATATATATATATATATATATATGTATGTGTGGGAAAAAAAATCACAAGACTATTTCATCTCTACAGGCCTGTTTCATGAGGGGGGGTTCCCTCAATCATCAGGAGATTTTAATGGGAGCATTCATATACCATGGGTTGTATAGGGCACAGAGTGGGTGGGTACAGGCTGGTGTAGGGGCGTGGTGATTGGCTCATGTGTTACCTAGGAGGTGTATTCTCGCTGCTCCTTGGCGAGGCGCGACACACTGCCAGTCCGTCATCACGGTAAATACCAAGGTTCAGATTGAGGCTGGCGAGCTGGGAGAGGAGGAAACTCCCAACGAGTTCACACGTTTCTGCTCCGTCAAAACTTCCCATAGTGACGTCAAATGTTGCATTGTTCTTTTTTTGCCATGGTGTACTGTTGTGGATGAGAATGGAGTTTTTTGCGTGGATGATGATGTTTCTTTCGTTGCCTGTGATTGAGTCGTAGTCTGAGGCGAAGTCTAGTGCTTGAGTCAGTAGGCCTTGCGTGATGGAAGGGTAAAATTCTTCGATATCAAAGGAGATAAAGTTGTGCTGTTGTTTGTCTTGGATGTTGTTGAACCATTTGATTACTGCTGCTGTATTTCTCCATTGGTTGAGTGGTGTTTTGTCCTTGATTTTTGTGTTGACTCTGTCCAGGATTATTTTGCTGATTTTTCCTATTTCAGATTTAGTTGGGTTTATTAGTCGGCATGTTGGGTTATTTGCGAAGTTGGGTTTGTGGTCCTTCAATGTGATGAAGGCTTCCTTGGTGGCTGTGGCGTCCACCCTGTCCTCAATGTCCAGTTCAGCCGCGATCCTTTTATATTCCAGGTGGATGTTCTGTAAGGTGTTGGGTTGTGCTTTTTTGTATGATTTGGTGATGCTTCTGTCCAGTAAGGTGTTATGTTCTGGTATGTCCATTCTGTAGAAGTTTGTGGTTTTATCGGCAGCTATGATGAGGTTGTTTACTTTCTTGATGCGCTCCTTGTCATTTTTCAGCTTGGTGAGGAGTGGGTTGCGGATTGGCTTGAATTTGACTGATTGTATCATTTTGAGCATGTCGTTCTCAAAATCCTTTAGTTCCTCAACTGTGGGTGGGTTCTTGGTAGATTTGAATCCGTAAGTTTTCTTTTGCGTTCCTTTTGTTTCAGGGTGGAGGAAAAAATGTGCTTTCCACCGCATCCTTCTTAGGAAGTGTTCCGTCTTTTCTATGAGCCTTAGCTTGCAGTCATTCTGCGCGGGTATGGGAATGTTCTTCGTGGAGTAGTCGATGTTGAATTTTTCCATTTCTGATCGTCGTACAGTGCTCAACAAATGTCAATTTGGAGCGGAGTATATGTCTTAATAAGGTTATCCAAAAAATTGTGCTCGATACCGTAGTAGAGCGCAATATATGTATGTGCGTTGAGAGGGCAATCAGGTTTCTTTCGACAGTTGCAACCTTTGTTGGTTTTGGAGTCGCTCTGTCCGGGGGCCGACGGCTCTCAAACCACAACAAAACAATTGCAAATGAGCCGTCGGCCCCCGGACAGAGCGACTCCAAAACCAACAAAGGTTGCAACTGTCGAAAGAAACCTGATTGCCCTCTCAACGGGGGGTGCTTACAAACATCAGTTGTCTACCAATCTAAGGTAACACGCAAGGACATTAACACATCCGACACATATGTAGGATTAACTGAAGGAGAGTTCAAAACCAGATGGAACAATCACAAGGCTTCTTTCAGGAACCAAAACCTGCGGAATACCACAGAACTCAGCAAACACATTTGGGACCTCAAAGACAATAATGTTGAATATTCAATAACATGGCAAATTCTTGCATCCAGCACACCTTACAATAGTGGTAATAAAAGATGCAACCTATGCTTGAAAGAAAAACTGTTTATTATTTACCGTCCAGACCTGTCATCCCTCAACAAGCGCAGCGAAATTGTAACAGCATGCCGCCACAGACGGAAACACCTCCTAGGTAACACATGAGCCAATCACCACGCCCCTACACCAGCCTGTACCCACCCACTCTGTGCCCTATATAACCCATGGTATGTGAATGCTCCCATTAAAATCTCCTGATGATTGAGGGAACCCCCCCTCATGAAACAGGCCTGTAGAGATGAAATAGTCTTGTGATTTTTTTTCCCCACACATACATATATTGCGCTCTACTACGGTATCGAGCACTATTCTTTGGATAACCTTATTAAGACATATACTCCGCTCCAAATTGACATTTGTTGAGCACTGTACGACGATCAGAAATGGAAAAATTCAACATCGACTACTCCACGAAGAACATTCCCATACCCGCGCAGAATGACTACAAGCTAAGGCTCATAGAAAAGACGGAACACTTCCTAAGAAGGATGCGGTGGAAAGCAAATTTTTTCCTCCACCCTGAAACAAAAGGAACGCAAAAGAAAACTTACGGATTCAAATCTACCAAGAACCCACCCACAGTTGAGGAACTAAAGGATTTTGAGAACGACATGCTCAAAATGATACAATCAGTCAAATTCAAGCCAATCCGCAACCCACTCCTAACCAAGCTGAAAAATGACAAGGAGCGCATCAAGAAAGTAAACAACCTCATCATAGCTGCCGATAAAACCACAAACTTCTACAGAATGGACATACCAGAACATAACACCTTACTGGACAGAAGCATCACCAAATCATACAAAAAAGCACAACCCAACACCTTACAGAACATCCACCTGGAATATAAAAGGATCGCGGCTGAACTGGACATTGAGGACAGGGTGGACGCCACAGCCACCAAGGAAGCCTTCATCACATTGAAGGACCACAAACCCAACTTCGCAAATAACCCAACATGCCGACTAATAAACCCAACTAAATCTGAAATAGGAAAAATCAGCAAAATAATCCTGGACAGAGTCAACACAAAAATCAAGGACAAAACACCACTCAACCAATGGAGAAATACAGCAGCAGTAATCAAATGGTTCAACAACATCCAAGACAAACAACAGCACAACTTTATCTCCTTTGATATCGAAGAATTTTACCCTTCCATCACGCAAGACCTACTGACTCAAGCACTAGACTTCGCCTCAGACTACGACTCAATCACAGGCAACGAAAGAAACATCATCATCCACGCAAAAAACTCCATTCTCATCCACAACAGTACACCATGGCAAAAAAAGAACAATGCAACATTTGACGTCACTATGGGAAGTTTTGACGGAGCAGAAACGTGTGAACTCGTTGGGAGTTTCCTCCTCTCCCAGCTCGCCAGCCTCAATCTGAACCTTGGTATTTACCGTGATGACGGACTGGCAGTGTGTCGCGCCTCGCCAAGGAGCAGCGAGAATACCAAGAAGCGCATATGCCAAATTTTCAAAGAGAACGGCCTACGGATCACGATTGAAGCCAACAAGCAAACCGTCAACTTCCTTGACGTCACTTTCAACCTGAGAAATAACAGCTACCAACCATTCACGAAACCCAACACAACACTCCAATACGTGCACCATGACAGCAACCACCCACCCACCACCACGAAAAGGATACCTACCGGAATTAAAAAAAGGCTATCGATGCTGTCATCTAGCAAAGCTGAATTTGACCAAGCAACCCCCCCGTACCAAAAAGCCCTTGATGAAAGCGGATACAATTTCACCCTCACCTATGAACCCACGCCAGGAAACCAACAGAAAAAGAACAGAAAACGAAACGACATCATCTGGTACAACCCCCCATACAGCAAAAACGTCTCAACTAACATTGGACACAAATTCCTCAATCTGATTGACAAACACTTTCCCAAAGACAACACCCTAAGAAAAGTATTCAACAAGAACAACATTAAATTGAGCTACAGCTGTATGAACAATATACGACAAATCATCTCAAACCACAACAAAACAATTGCAAATGAGCCGTCGGCCCCCGAACAGAGCGACTCCAAAACCAACAAAGGTTGCAACTGTCGAAAGAAACCTGATTGCCCTCTCAACGGGGGGTGCTTACAAACATCAGTTGTCTACCAATCTAAGGTAACACGCAAGGACATTAACACATCCGACACATATGTAGGATTAACTGAAGGAGAGTTCAAAACCAGATGGAACAATCACAAGGCTTCTTTCAGGAACCAAAACCTGCGGAATACCACAGAACTCAGCAAACACATTTGGGACCTCAAAGACAATAATGTTGAATATTCAATAACATGGCAAATTCTTGCATCCAGCACACCTTACAATAGTGGTAATAAAAGATGCAACCTATGCTTGAAAGAAAAACTGTTTATTATTTACCGTCCAGACCTGTCATCCCTCAACAAGCGCAGCGAAATTGTAACAGCATGCCGCCACAGACGGAAACACCTCCTAGGTAACACATGAGCCAATCACCACGCCCCTACACCAGCCTGTACCCACCCACTCTGTGCCCTATATAACCCATGGTATGTGAATGCTCCCATTAAAATCTCCTGATGATTGAGGGAACCCCCCCTCATGAAACAGGCCTGTAGAGATGAAATAGTCTTGTGATTTTTTTTCCCACACATACATATATTGCGCTCTACTACGGTATCGAGCACTATTTTTTGGATAACCTTATTAAGACATATATATACATATATATATATATATATATATATATATATATATATATATATATATATATATATATATATATATATATATATGTATATATATATATATATATATATAAATATATATATATATATATATATATGTTTATACATATATATGTATACCGGTCCCCAGACAGATTTTTTTCTCTAAATTTGGCCCCCCCAGTCAAAATAATTGCCCAGGCCTGGTCTACACAAACCTAAGTTTTTATCAAACTGCTGAAGTGAGCGTTTCAGCGCCACTCATAGACAAATTCCATTGCTGATTGCTCAAAATGTGTGTGGAAATTGCGGACATTGAACACAGTGACCAGGTGCCGCGTAATACTTTGAATTGGCGTGGATCGGCGCAATCGTGACATCGCAAATTTATGGAGGGACTGAAAAACAGAAAGACAAAGTGATTGAAACAAAGGCAGAATATTTGATCCGAGCTTTTAAATTGCGCAGGTGTTGTTGGCTGGCGCTGCAATGTGTATTTTAAGGAAGCTCAAGAGGGCCAGTAACTAGATTTGTGATGAGCGGGGAGTTGCTTAAGTCAGTGAACTTCACGTCACGTCCCCGCATGCTTGGAAACAGCTGATCTAGTTTGGAAAAGACAGTGAGAAAGTCACGAGCAAGCAACACTGAGAGCCTCCGAGGGGAAAGTGTGTCATCAGCATAAAAATAGAAGCTCGCTAACGAATTCCTAATCATACACCAACCCCCCAACCTCAGTTTCCTCGAGGGCCCGCGCTAAAGAGGTTAAAACACCGGCCGGTGGATGAGAATATGCGGTGCATCATCATCTGGAGGTTATTTCATGGCATTCCACTGATTTCCAGTGCTATTACTTCACTAATTACCCTCCACATCCTTTGTTTTTTTTGTTTTTTTTCAAGATGGCGCCACTGTAGTGGCTGCTGTTGGCAGGAGCTCTGTGCTCTTGTGTCATCCTTTTGTGTTCCTGATGTTTCCCTCTTGTTTTCATGTGAATTTTTTTTATTTTTTTGCCTTTTGGTTCGGGACCCTTTGGGACTGTGTGACAAGGGGTGGCACTTTCGTGAGTTCTGCGCTGCTTTTTTGTGAACTTCTGGATCTGCCTCCCGGGAGCCTTTTGGCCATGGAGACCAGCTGCTGGGTCTCTGCCACACCAGAGTCCGTTTGGAGAGACTGGAGGAGATGCGGATGAAGAGATATGGCTGCGGAGCGAGGGACGGACAAGCTTTACAGTGTCTTGGCTGAATGAGCGTGTATCGGACACCTCGGTCTCCTTAGACCAGGGGTCAGCAACCCGCGGCGCCGGAGCCGCATGCAGCTCTTTGATCACTCTGATGCGGCTCAGCTGCATACTTGCCGACCCCCCGATTTTCCCGGGAGACTTTCGGATTTCAGTGCCTCTCGCAGCAAACTCCCAGAATTAATATTCTTCGATTTTCACCCATACAATAATAATAAGGGCGTGCCATGATTGTATAGCATTTAGCGCCCTCTACAATCTGTATAAACAGCGTGCCTGCCGAGCCTCTTGTTATATGCATATTCTGCTTGCACACGTAAGTGACAGCAAGGCATACTTGGTCAACAACCACACAGGTTACACTGACGGTGGCCATATAAAACAACTTTAACACTCTTACTAATAATGCGCCACACTTTGAACCAAAACCAAACAAGAATGACAAACACATTTCGGGAGAACATCTGCACCTTAACACAACATAAACACAACAGAACAAATACCCAGAATCCCATGCAGCCCTGACTCTTCCGGGGCTACATTATACACCCTTGCTACCACCAAACCCCGCCCCCACCCCAACCCTGCTCCCTCACACATCAACCCCCCCCCCCCCCCGTGCGTCGGTTGAGGTGGGCGGGGTTTGGTAGCAGGGGTGTATAATGTAGCCCGGAAGAGTTAGGGCTGCATGGGATTCTGGGTATTTGTTCTGTTGTGTGTATGTTGTGTTAAGGTGCAGATGTTTTTTTCCCGAAATGTGTTTGTCATTCTTGTTTGGTGTGGGTTCACAGTGTGGCACATTATTAGTAAGAGTGTTAAAGTTTTTTATACCGCCACCGTCAGTGTAACCTGTGTGGTTGTTGACCAAGTATGCCTTGCTGTCACTTCCGTGAGCAAACAGAAGCCCCATACAATATTTAGCTGGGGCGGCACGCTTGTTGTAGTGGGCGTTAAATGCTGTACCATCACGGAACGTTCGAGAGAATAGTTGCCCTGAAATTCGTAGACTGCCGGAAAAATTGGGAGGGTTGACAAGTATGACGCTGTCAAGCGCCATTCATATAAAACCCGCGGGCCGCACTAACATTCAATTTTCATATTAAGGTGTGGGCCGCGTGTCTAAGACCCTTGGTTTATACATAGCACAAAGCAAAAAAAACTTTGTATGCAGTGTTATTTAATTTTAAATTTCAAAATATTTTTGTGGCTCCCATTGTTTTCTTTAATTTGTGAAACTGGTCAAAATGGCTCTTTGACTGGTAAAGGTTGCCGACCCCTGCCTTAGACGTATCCTCGCTAATCCATGCGGACTGGACACTGGCCGAGAGTTAGTGGGCGGCCGTGGGTGGAGTCGGCTCTCTTGGTTGCTTTGTTGGGTCTGCGCCTGTCTCTGGCCTTTTGTAGCTGTATGTAGAAATGGCTGCTTGCATCAGCGCTTCTCTTTTAATTTAAATTATTGTGCAAAAATATGGGGAAATACATATCACAGCAACATAATGCCTTTATTTCTTTTACAGAAAAGAGAAATGTGTATTATTTTTAAAGGGGAACATTATCACAATTTCAGAAGGGTTAAAACCATTAAAAATCAGTTCCCAGTTGCTTATTTTATTTTTCGAAGTTTTTTTCAAAATTTTACCCATCACGCAATATCCCTAAAAAAAGCTTCAAAGTGCCTGATTTTAACCATCGTTATATACACCCGTCCATTTTCCTGTGACGTCACACAGTGAAGCCAATACAAACAAACATGGCGGATAGAACAGCAAGCTATAGCGATATTAGCTCGGATTCAGACTCGGATTTCAGCGGCTTAAGCGATTCAACAGATTAGGCATGTATTGAAACGGATGGTTGTAGTGTGGAGGCAGGTAGCGAAAACGAAATTGAAGAAGAAACTGAAGCTATTGAGCCATATTGGTTTGAACCGTATGCAAGCGAAACCGACGAAAATGACACAACAGCCAGCGACACGGGAGAAAGCGAGGACGAATTCGGCGATCGCCTTCTAACCAACGATTAGTATGTGTTTGTTTGGCATTAAAGGAAACTAACAACTATGAACTAGGTTTACAGCATATGAAATACATTTGGCAACAACATGCACTTTGAGAGTGCAGACAAACCATTTCAGGGCTGTCTGCATTTAAATGTTTTTAAGCTAAATTATTGGTAAACACAGTTTATGTATAATAATTTACGTAAAACCGTGAGTAATGAATAAAGTTTTCATCAATTAATATATTCTGTAGACATACCCTCATCCGCTCTCTTTTCCTGAAAGCTGATCTGTCCAGTTTTGGAGTTGATATCTGCATCTGCTTTGAGTGTCGCAGGATATCCACACATTCTTGCCAACTCTGTCGTAGCATAGCTTTCGTCGGTAAAGTGTGCGGAACAAACGACTGACCATTTCGTCGGCTTTCCCCACAGCCTCGTGTTTTGAACAAATTTCGTCCAATTTCTTGCCACTTTCGCATCTTTGGGCCACTGGTGCAACTTGAATCCGTCCCTGTTCGTGTTGTCACACCCTCCGACAACACACCGACGAAAGTGAGAAAATGGCGGATTGCTTCCCGATGTGACGTCATCGCTCCGAGAGCGAATAATAGAAAGGCGTTTAATTCGCCAAAATTCACCCATTTAGAGTTCGGAAATCGGTTAAAAAAATAAATATAGTCTTTTTTCTGCAACATCAAGGTATATATTGACGCTTACATAGGTCTGGTGATAAAGTTCCCCTTTAAAGTAGAGACTTGTCCAGGGTGTACCCCGCCTTCCGCCCAAATGCAGCTGAGATAGGCTCCAGCACCCCCACGACCCCGAACGGGACAAGTAGTAGAAAATGGATGGATGGATGGATATAGAGACCACACAAATCCACTCTTCATTAGGTCAGTATTATTAAAACTAAAAGACATCGTAGAATTGCATACTCTATTAGTGATTTTCAAATCTAGAAATAAAGTTATTCCGGAGGACTTACAAAAGTTATTCGTGTTCACGTCTGAAGATGAGAATCACAGAAGGACGATTTTTGATTTTGATTGGACGTGTCATTGTGAAAATGCTTAAACGAAAATTAAAAAGTATGTTGGAGTTCGGGTGTTGGTGGAGGGAACAGTGATAAAGTCATCTAAAATAATGTGTGTTAAAAAAGGGGGCAGATAAATATAAGAATATTATTCTTCCATCTGCGACTTTCTGGTCATGGAAATGTATAAGAAACAAAAAAACGATGAAAGTCTGAATTGTACTTGGCTTGTATATATGCATTTACAAAGAAATGATGATGATGATGAATGTCTTTTATGTCCTTTGTGTTATTTGATGTTTCCCTTTGACACACATGCTTATGTGTGCTATTGCAATGAGTTGTTTTTTCCTTGGCCTTAGGCCATGTCTACACTAAGTCGTTTAACCCCTTAAACTAATAATTATTTAGCCTAAACCCCTTTTCAGCCACACTAAAAGAGCGTTTAAGGTCTCCCTCCTCGGACAAATTTTTACACGGGTAAGTCCGCCGTGTAATTCTTGAATCTCCGGCACTTAGCTTTGTATGGACTCATTTATCATTCGGAGAGGAAGTAACGCCAGAAAGACCGCGCCCCACACCGGAAGTGACGTCAGAAAGAACGCGCCACAGCCAGCTTCATAATAAAGCGGTTTCGTAACTCGGAGCTAACCACTGGAAATATGGAGGCGAGTCATCCAGACATACCCGTGTTTCTCCTTCCGTCTGTACAGACGCTTGTTGAAATCACACATGAATACCTTAAGAGAAAGCGGTTGCAGCTATTTGGGATACAACACTTCTCAGACAGCAAGAGAACGTTCGAATGTCCGGCCGGGTCAGCTGTGATTCTACTTAGCGAAAAACTTCGTCCATTTGTCGAAGGAGAGACAACAAGAATGTGACAAAAAAGGTAGCGTGTGCTTTGTATTATCTGGCCGTCGAGGAAAACGGCGAATGCATTTGGACTGGCAAAGCAGACTGGATCAGTTATTGTCCGCCATGTATGTCGCGGACTCAACGTCTAGGTCCAGACTATACAAATTCACCAAAAACGAAAGGACAATGAAGGTGAAGGCAAAAGAGTGAGGAGTGTCCTGACCAGATATCTACATCCCTAGATTGATTGATGTAAAATGTTCTTTATCACATTGTTTGCGTGTCTAATAAAGATTTGATTAATTTATGATGGCTCAGGTGTGATTCTCTACAATAGTGCCCCGCAGCACACTGGATTCCAGTTAATTGAAATACCACAACTAGGGATGTCCGATAATGGCTTTTTTGCCGATATCCGATATTCCGATATTGTCCAACTCTTAGTTACCGATACCGATATCAACCGATACCGATATATACAGTCGTGGAATTAACACATTATTATGCCTAATTTGGACAACCAAGTCTGGTGAAGATAAGGTCCTTTTTTTAAAAAATTATACAATAAAATAAGATAAATAAATTAAAAACATTTTCTTGAATAAAAAAGAAAGTAAAACAATATAAAAACAGTTACATAGAAACTAGTAATTAATGAAAATGAGTCAAATTAACTGTTAAAGGTTAGTACTATTAGTGGACCAGCAGCACGCACAATCATGTGTGCTTACGGACTGTATCCCTTGCAGACTGTATTGATATATATTGATATATAATGTAGGAACCAGAATATTAATAACAGAAAGAAACAACCCTTTTGAGTGAATGAGTGTGAATGAGTGTAAATGGGGGAGGGAGGTTTTTTGGGTTGGTGCACTAATTGTAAGTGTATCTTGTGTTTTTTATGTTGATTTAATAAAAAAAAAACAATAAAAAAAATAAAAAATAAAAAAAACATACCGATAATACAAAAATCGATACCGATAATTTCCGATATTACATTTTAAAGCATTTAACGGCAGATATTATCGGCAGGCCGATATTATTGGACATCTCTAACCAGAACACTGGATATTGTTCAGATAAGTTACATTTAAGAACTTGCACACAAAGCAATACTGGAGGTGACTATGACCATACTTGCCAACCTTGAGACCTCCGATTTCGGGAGGTGGGGGGAGGGGGGTGGGCGTGGGCGTGGTCGGGGTGGGACGGGGGCGTGGTTGGGGGCGTGGCTAAAAGGGGAGGATTATATTTCTCAATCAATCAATCAATCTTTATTTATATAGCCCTAAATCACAAGTGTCTCAAAGGGCTGCACAAGCCACAACGACATCCTCGGTACAAAGCCCACATACGGGCAAGGAAAAACTCACCCCAGTGGGACGTCGATGTGAATGACTATGAGAAACCTTGGAGAGGACCGCATATGTGGGTAACCCCCCCCCCTCTAGGGGAGACCGAAAGCAATGGATGTCGAGTGGGTCTGACATAATATTGTGAGAGTCCAGTCCATAGTGGATCCAACATAATAGTAAGAGTCCAGTCCATAGTGGGGCCAGCAGGACACCATCCCGAGCGGAGACGGGTCAGCAGCGCAGAGATGTTCCCAGCCGATGCACAGGCGAGCGGTCCACCCCGGGTCCCGACTCTGGACAGCCAGCACTTCATCCATGGCCACCGGACCTGTGCCCCCCCCCCCCAAGGAAAAGGGGAGCAGAGGAGAAAAGAAAAGAAACGGCAGATCAACTGGTCTAACAGGGGGGCTATTTAAAGGCTAGAGTATACAAATGAGTTTTAAGATGGGACTTAAATGCTTCTACTGAGGTAGCATCTCTAATTGTTACCGGGAGGGCATTCCATAGTACTGGAGCCCGAATAGAAAACGTTCTATAGCCCGCAGACTTTTTTTGGGCTCTGGGAATCACTAATAAGCCGGAGTTCTTTGAACGCAGATTTCTTGCCGGGACATATGGTACAATGCAATCGACAAGATAGGACGGAGCTAGACCGTGTAGTATTTTATACGTAAGTAGTAAAACCTTAAAGTCACATCTTAAGTGCACAGGAAGCCAGTGCAGGTGAGCCAGTATAGGCGTAATATGATCAAACTTTCTTGTTCTTGTCAAAAGTCTAGCAGCCGCATTTTGTACCAACTGTAATTTTTTAATCCTAGACATAGGGAGACCCGAAAATAATACGTTACAGTAGTCGAGACGAGACGTAACGAACGCATGAATAATGATCTCAGCGTCGCTAGTGGATAAAATAGAATATTTACAGCTAGAATTCACCAAGTCAAGTATTTCATATATATATATATATATATATATATATATATATATATATATATATATATATATATATATATATATATATATGTATAAAATAAATACTTGAATTTCAGTGTTCATTTATTTACACATATACACACACATAACACTCATCTACTCATTGTTGAGTTAAGGGTTGAATTGTCCATCCTTGTTCTATTCTCTGTCACTATTTTTCGAACCATGCTGAACACCCTCTCTAATGATGCATTGCTGTGTGGCACGCACAAAAGTGCTTTCATCAAATGCACTAGATCGCAGTATTGTCTTGTTTAAGAGTGTCACAACATTGCTGTTTACGGCAGACAAACTGCTTTACGGTATACAAAAACGTGACTGCTGTTGTTGTGTGTTGTTACCGCACTGGGAGGACGTTAATGAAACTGCCTAACAATAAACCCACATAAGAAACCAAGAACTCGCCCTCCATCATTCTACAGTTATAACGTGATTGGGCAGGTATGCTGTTTATATTGTGGGTCAGATCCTCATGGACCTGAGTCCGCCTGAATTTCGGGAGATTTTCGGGAGAAAATTTGTCCCGGGAGGTTTTCGGGAGAGGCGCTGAATTTCGGGAGTCTCCCGGAAAATCCGGGAGGGTTGGCAAGTATGGACTATGACATGCGCATTTTCCGCGCATGCGTACTAGGTCGCGTTGCGCCGGCGGAGGGTCTTAAGCAGTGGCATTGTTGTGTGTGGACACGGATAAGGTTAGGTGGGATTTACCCTGGATAATGGGGCCGAGCGATTACCGGTTTCTCACCTTTTTTGTAAGGGGAGCCGGAAATTAGCAGACCCGTCAGCGATCCTGTTCTGTCTCCCTGTAATGTTTGTCTGCTCTTGAATAGGATTGTGCTGAAAAACTTAATTTCCCCTCAGGGATTAATAAAGTATTTCTGATTCTGGCATCCAATAATGGACGGCGAGTTCTGCTCATTCTCCAAAAAATGCACAAGTCTCCTACTTTGTCCGTCGAGTGAGGAAAACGTCTTGAAAGCAAAATGCACCATTTGCACATCAAAAAGCAGCAGCGAAGCATCCCTCCTGACTCAAGCCTGACTGAATCAAGTAATGTCCGTGTTGCTTTTTTACGAGTGAATAACTTCGCCGCCCTTGAGGAGAGAGCTCACACGCTCATTCCAATGACGTACGCGACCTCGGCGCAATCACCTAAAAAGAAAGTGAGATTCAAAAAAGCCACCTTTTGTATTCGTCAAAAGGCAAACGTCAGTGTTCCCACTGAGTGAAAGAGTGCTTTTATACACGTGTGAAAGGTTTTTTGGGGGGGGGTTTAATTCAGAGTGGCTGATGAAGGTGTTGCATGTTGGCAGCGCGCTGTGGAGAAGGAGCCAGACGCCTCTGTGGCCTTTGTGTGTCTCTGTTTGACCAGGCGTCTCCTGGTCCACAGGAGCAGCATCTCACACACAAAAATGCAACAAAGCCGCCATTATCAGTCCTATCGCATCGTTTCCCTCCGGACGGGCCCGCCGTGCCTAAAGCTCGACCGGGAGGTCCATTAAAAAACACACAGGCGACACCTTGAGCTGTGGACAAACACGGACGCACAATGGCGAGCGGCGGCGGTTGCCGCGGCGACGGGAGACAACACAGCACGGCGGTGACAAAGAAAGGGAGGGGTCAGGGCTGAAAAAGCCTCAGCAAACTGCCCTTTGAATCATAGCCGTCCTTTTTTACTTTGTGTGACAAACACTGTAAAACATCCATTCATGACATGGACATGTTTTCATTAGCATCACTAAAGGCAAATACTGGACCTGCATGACAAAAATACCAAACAATTTCCTCAAAGAGTGGCCACCACCATGATAGATGCCCTTCCACAATTAAATGCATTAAATTCATTGTCCTCAGATGCCTCCTTTTTTATACCAAAATGGCGGTACCACTTTTCACATACTGCACTAAAAAGCGGGCATTTTCACTGCTGTGTGAAAGCGTATGCCACAATGGCGGGACCTGAGTGGGATGTTTGACCTCACTTTAGCCGTCATTGTTATAATGTTTGATTCCACACAGCTAGTATTACCATTTTTACAAAACCCCAAAACCAGTGAAGTTGGCACGTTGTATAATACAGAAATAAAAACAGAATATAATGATTTGCAAATCCTTTTCAACTTATATTCAATTAAATAGACTGCAAAGACAAGATATTTGATGTTCAAAACTTTTTTTTTTTTTTGCAGATAATCATTAACTTAGAATTTAATGGCAGCAACACATTTCAAAAAAGTTGGCACAGGGGCATTTTTAGCACTGTGTTACATGGCCTTTCCTTTTAACAACACTGAGTAAACATTTGGGAACTGAGGAGACCAATTTTTGAAGCTTTTCAGGTGGAATTTTTTTCCCATTCTTGCTTGATGTACAGCTTAAGTTGTTCAACAGTCCGGGGGTCTCCGTTGTCGTATTGTAGGCTTCATAATGCGCCACACATTTTCAATGGGAGACAGGTCTGGACTACAGGCAGGCCAGTCTTTTACTATGAAGCCACACTGTTGTAACATGTGGCTTGGCATGGTCTTGCTGAAATAAGCAGGGGCGTCCATGATAACGTTGCTTAGATGGCAACATATGTTGCTCCAAAACCTGTATGTACCTTTCAGCATTAATGGTGCCTTCACAGATGTGTAAGTTACCCATGCCTTGAGCACTAATACACCCCCGTACCATTACAGATGCTGGCTTTTCAATTATGCATCTATAACAATCCGGATGGTTATTTTCCTCTTTGTTCCGGAGGACACAACGTACACAGTTTCCAAAAACAATTTGAAATGTGGACTCGTCAGACCACAGAACACTTTTCCACTTTGCATCAGTCCATCTTAGATGAGCACAGGCCCAGCAAAGCCGGCGGCATTTTTGGTTGTTGTTGATAAATCGCTTTGGCTTTGCATAGTAAAGTTTTAACTTGCACTTTCAGATGTAGCGACGGACTGTAGTTACTGACAGTAATTTTCTGAAGTGTTCCTGAGCCCATGTGGTGATATCCTTTAAACACTGATTGCACTTTTTGATGCAGTACCGCCTGAGGGATCGAAGGTCCTTAATATCATCGCTTACGTGCAGTGATTTCTCCAGATTCTCTGAACCTGTTGATGATATTACGGACAGTAGATGGTGAAATCCCTAAATCCCTTGCAATAGCTCGTTGAGAAATGTTGTTCTTAAACTGTCGCCCCATCCTTGTTTGTGAATGACTGAGCATTTCATGGACGCTGTTTTTATACCCCAATTAGCCTGTTCCTCTGTTGGATGTTCCAAATAAATGTTTGATGAGCATTCCTCAAATTTCTCAGTCTTTTTTGCCACTTGTGCAAAGCTTTTTTGAAACATGTTGCAGGCATTAATTTCCAAATGAGCTAATATTTGCCAAAAACAACGTTTTCCAGTTCGAACGTTAAGTATCTTGTCTTTGCAGTCTATTTTATTGAATGTAGGTTGAAAAGGATTTGCAAATCATTGTATTCTGTTTTTATTTACCATTTACACAACGTGCCAACTTCACTGGTTTTGGGGTTTGTAAAAGAGCATAATGGGTAACTTACAATGAAATTATAAGTCAAGCAGATATTGAAGTATTTATTTTTATTTTAACAAAAAATGTTTTGGAAAGTATGGGAATGTAATATTTTGCTGCATTATTAGATACAATTAAAGTTGAAAATATATGAAATTGCGTGCAGTACATGTTATTTTTAAATATCAAAATAGAAAGAACAAATACCTTTAGTAAGAAAAGATAAAGTACTTTATTAACTCATATTATTTCCAGGATTTCACAGGCCACATAAAATGATGTAGCGGGCCAGATCTGGCCCCCGGGCCTTGAGTTTGACACCAGAGATTTAATGGGAGCATTTTTGGTACTATATTTATTACAATACATATTATCATCTGTACAGTGTGAATAAATATAACAAAACAATATAATTTATTATTATTACCCATTTAAATGTTGCATCAGGACGGCCATCGAGCATAAAAACACAGGTAAAGCCACAAAACGACAACCAAATGATTCGCTTGTGTAAATAAAAGCCTCACCCAGAATAAACAATGGGCACTCTCTGCAGTTGAGTTTATACACATATTTCTACAAGTGGAATTTAAAAAAACAAAGCCATGAGTGTCTATCCTTTGACATCGCTTTACTGTTTCATCACTCAGCGCGCACTAATCAACTTCACACGTTCACTTTGTTCTAATTGCAGCAGGCCAGCAAAAACAAACAATCACATATGCATTTAATTTAGAGGAAGACGCCGTGTAGTCCATGTGATGGAAAGGGTAAGACATGTGTGCAGATGTGTTCATCGATCCCACTATGCAATGAAAGAAACTATCTTAGCCGAAACAGGCACCTGAAATTAAACTATCTGCGCGAGGGAAAGTGAAAAGCTGACATTTTGGGGAAGTGGCGCTATTACGCATACACAAACACAAACACGCACAATCAATCTGTTAACAAGGACTTGTTATTGTGTCTGTGTGTACCAGTGATGGATGTCTCTGTGTGCTTTGTGTGGATAAATTGTGAAATTGCAAACGAGTGCTGTGAAGAGCAAAAAGCTTCAAGTGAGCCGATAAAAATAAACGTGTATGGAAGAGTTTGTTGACCACAAAGTGAAAAACTGCCACAGAAAACATCACCGATTCAATATTGACATTCCTTAACTATATCCATTATAATATAGTACAAATATTCTAGTATAACTTTGACTCCCAATTCTTAATTATTCTGGCTGAAATACATGAAAAAGTAGTTTTGACAAAGACCAATAAATGTTTAAAAGGGTTTTTTGAACATAAACATGTAGCAAGCTAACCCTTCACCTTTAGCTCATCCATCCATGCTGAGCTGGAAGTCATACAAAATAAATGTGGTTTTAAAATATGTCCATTGAACCTCAACGTTTGAAGATAAATTAAGAATTGCAACCTCTAAAGTGCTGACAAGGAGCATGCGCTCCACCTATCTGACCTTTGACCACAACTAAGTTCGGCCCTAATTCTTAATTCTTCATTTTAGGAAGACATGTTGGACAAATGCATGCTTCCAATTTCATGAACAGCTTGGATGAGTTTGTTGTGGAAGAACCTCATCAAACAGCAAAGATCTCAGACTTATTCAGATCCAATCTTTCTGCAACATTAAAGGGACCCTGTAATGCTAACAACATTGGCACTTATTTCATAGATCTGGACCTAAAAATTATGATTAACGGTAAAATTTCACCCACAATAGAAACAGATGTTAGACTTGTCTTCTAACCAGTTTTAACACATTTTGGAACGCCCACTTCCAATGGCCTGAACGAGCCTGCTGACGCCACCTATAGAAGAAAGTATGAGAATGAGATATTTTTAAGTGTTCTTTTTTTAATCCATAGTCATGTTTAAAGCGGCTAGTATTTTCTCATGTAGTGTGTCTTCTCGTAACCTCCTTGCTTTAATCTTATGTCCGCTAGTAAACTCTTTGTTTTGTCTTAAGGGCTCCTGTTTGTTTTTTGGCCAGTTCCTTATCTGTTTTGAAGAAGCAGCCGCGCTCCTTTCTGGGCGAGTGGGGCTGTTTTCGCTCTACATAAACTGACTCTTTTTGTTTGGATTTAGACCTCACTTACTGATGCTATGTTTGCATTGTAAGAGCTGGTCTCCTGAAACTTCAGTAAAACGTGGTATTGTACCATTCGGTCTCTGGGGTCCTTTTTGCTCAACATATATGTCATCCAAAAGAACTTGGGATTGACCAGTGTGTTTTATTCCCTGAGAGGAAGACTGGTTGCACGCAACAGTAGCATCTTCATCCTGAATCACGTTATTTTTGTGCATAATTTGAAGGAATGATCAAATATGTCTGCCAGATGCATTTTTGCAGGTTGTAGCAATACAACTTAAGAAGGGGTCAGCCTGCATACATTACCAAATGATGGCAATATGAGAAAGGTATCGACCTCTTTAAAGAAATTTACTCGTACAAAATGGGACGGACCAAGCTAAGCGAGTATAATTTACAGTGTTCTTTTGAATGATTCTGACTTCAAAGAAGAAGGGTTTTGGTTATGCAAAACTCATTTGAATGCAAAATCAGGGGCACCCTAATGGGGAAAAAGACTGGGTCAGAACCTATGGAAAAACGTGAGTTAGAGAGGTTCTGGCTGAATCTGAATAACGGGCAGGGGTGGCGATACTTGTTGCCATGCGGATCAGAGCCTGCACGAAGGAGTTTAACCCGCTGGACGAGAGGGTAGCTTCCCTCCACGTCCGGGTTGGGGGACAGGTGCTGACTGTTGTTTGTACTTACACCTCAAACAATAGTTCAGAATACCTGCCCTTTTTGGAGTCCCGAGAGGGAGTACTGGAGTGCTCCCTCAGGGGATTCCCTTGTTCTACTTGGGGACTTCAACGCTCACGTTGGCAATGACAATAAGACCTAGAGAGGTGTGATTGGGAGGAACGGCTGTCCTGATCTGAACCAGAGTAGTGTGTTTAATTGGAAATTTGTGGTCGTCACATATTGTCCATAACAAACACCATGTTCAAACATAATGCTGTGCATATGTGCATTTGACACCAGGACACCCAAGGCCGCAGTTTGATGATCGACTTTGTGGTTGTATCATCGGATTTGCGGTCCCATGTTTTGGACACTTGGGTGGAGAGAGCGGCGGAGCTTTCAACCGATCACCACCTGGTGGGGAGTCGGCACCGATGGTGGGGGCGGATGCCGGTCAGCGCTGGCAAGCCCAAACGCGTAGTGAGGGTCTGCTGGGAACATCTGGCAGAGTCTCCCGTCAGAGAGAGTTTCAAGTCCCACATCCAGAAGAACTTCGAACATGTTACGAAGAAGGCGCTGGACATTGAGTCAGAGTAGACCATGTTTCATGCCTCTATTGTCAAGGCAGCCGATCGGAAATGTGGCCGCAAGGTGGCTGGTGCCTGCCATGGCGGTAATCCCAGAACCCGCGAGTGGACACCAGCGGTGAGGGATGCCGTCAAGCTGAAGAAGGAGTCACATTGGGGCAGCGAACAGATACCGACAGGCAGGGCGGTGTGCAGCTTTGGTGGTTGAAGAGGCAAAAAGTTGGACGTTGGAGGAGTTAGGAGAATCAATGGAGAACGACTTCCGGACAGCTTCAAAGCGATTCTGGACCACAATCCATATCCTCAGGAGGGGGAAGCAGTGCACTGTAAACACCGTGTATTGTGGGGACGATGTGCTGCTGACATCGACTGGGGATGTTGTGGATCGGTAGAAGGGTTACTTCAAAGACCTCCTCAATCCCACCTACACGTCTTCCAATGAGGAAGCAGTGCCTGGGGTCTCTGTGGTGGGCTCCCTTTTTGGGGGTGCTGAGGGTTGCTGAGGTGTTTAGACGCTGCTCGGTAGCAGTGCCCCGAGGTCTATGGATGCCGTGGGACTGTTGTGGTTGACTAGACTCAGCACAATTTCGTGGACATTGGGCGCGGTGCCTCCGGATTGGCAGACCGGGGTGGTGGTTCCTCTATTTAAAAAGGGAAACCGGAGGGTGTGTTTCAACTATCGTGGGATCACACTCCTCAGCCTTCCCAGTAAGGTCTGTTCAGGTGTACTGGAGAAGAGGGTACGCCGGATAGGTGTACTGGAGAAGAGGCTACACCGGATAGTCAAACCTCGGATTCAAGAGGAGCAGTGTGGTGGACCCACTCTATAATCTCGGCAGGATCCTTGAGGGTGCATGGGAGTTTGCCAAACCAGTGCTTTGTAGACTTGCAGAAGGAATTTGACCGTATCCCTCAGGAAATCATGTGGAGAGTGCTCAGAGAGTAGGCAGTATTGGACCGCCTGATTGTGCTTCCTGTATGATCAGTGTCAGAGCTTGGTCTGCATTGCTGGCAGTAAGTCAAACTCATTCCCAGAGACGGTTGAACTCCGCCAGGAATGCCATTTTGTCCATCCATCCATCCATCCATCTTCTTCCGCTTATCCGAGGTCGGGTCGCGGGGGCAGCAGCCTAAGCAGGGAAGCCCAGACTTCCCTCTCCCCAGTCACTTCGTCCAGCTCTTCCTGTGGGACCCCGAGGCGTTCCCAGGCCAGCCGGGAGACATAGTCTTCCCAACGTGTCCTGGGTCTTCCCCGCGGCCTCCTACCGGTCGAACGTGCTCTAAACACCTCCCTAGGGAGGCGTTCGGGTGGCATCCTGACCAGATGCCCGAACCACCTCATCTGGCTCCTCTCGATGTGGAGGAGCAGCGGCTTTACTTTGAGCTCCTCCCGGATGGCAGAGCTTCTCACCCTATCTCTAAGGGAGAGCCCCGCCACCCGGCGGAGGAAACTCATTTCGGCCGCTTGTACCCGTGATCTTGTCCTTTCGGTCATAACCCAAAGCTCATGACCATAGGTGAGGATGGGAACGTAGATCGACCGGTAAATTGAGAGCTTTGCCTTCCGGCTCAGCTCCTTCTTCACCACAACGGATCGATACAGCGTCCGCATTACTGAAGACGCCGTACCGATCCGCCTGTCGATCTCACGATCCACTCTTCCCTCACTCGTGAACAAGACTCCGAGGTACTTGAACTCCTCCACTTGGGGCAAGATCTCCTCCCCAACCCGTGAGATGGCACTCCACCATTTTCCGGGCGAGAACCATGGACTCGGACTTGGAGGTGCTGATTCTCATCCCAGTCGCTTCACACTCAGCTGCGAACCGATCCAGTGAGAGCTGAAGATCCTGGCCAGATGAAGCCATCAGGACCAAATCATCTGCAAAAAGCAGAGACCTAATACTGCAGCCACCAAACCAGATCCCCTCAACGCCTTGACTGCGCCTAGAAATTCTGTCCATAAAAGTTATGAACAGAATCGGTGACAAAGGGCAGCCTTGGCGGAGTCCAACCCTCACTGGAAACGTGTCCGACTTACTACCGGCAATGCGGACCAAGCTCTGGCACTGATCATACAGGGAGCGGACTGCCACAATCAGACAGTCCGATACCCCGTACTCTCTGAGCACTCCCCACAGGACTTCCTGAGGGACACGGTCGAATGCCTTCTCCAAGTCCACAAAACACATGTAGACTGGTTGGGCAAACTCCCATGCACCCTCAAGGACCCTGCCGAGAGTATAGAGCTGGTCCACAGTTCCACGACCAGGACAAAAACCACACTGTTCCTCCTGAATCCGAGGTTCGACTATCCGGCGTAGCCTCCTCTCCAGTACACCTGAATAGACCTTACCGGGAAGGCTGAGGAGTGTGATCCCACGATAGTTAGAACACACCCTCCGGTTCCCCTTCTTAAAGAGAGGAACCACCACCCCGGTCTGCCAATCCAGTGGTACCGCCCCCGATGTCCACGCGATGTTGCAGAGTCTTGTCAACCAAGACAGCCCCACAGCATCCAGAGCCTTAAGGAACTCCGGGCGGATCTCATCTACCCCTGGGGCCTTGCCACCGAGGAGCTTTTTAACTACCTCAGCAACCTCAGCCCCAGAAATAGGAGAGCCCACCACAGACTCCCCAGGCACTGCTTCCTCATAGGAAGACGTGTTGGTGGGATTGAGGAGGTCTTCGAAGTATTCCCTCCACCGATCCACAACATCCGCAGTCGAGGTCAGCAGAACACCATCCTCGCCATACACGGTGTTGATAGTGCACTGCTTCCCCTTCCTGAGGCGGCGGATGGTGGTCCAGAATTGCTTCGAAGCCGTCCGGAAGTCGTTTTCCATGGCCTCACCGAACTCCTCCCATATCCGAGTTTTTGCCTATGCGACCGCTGAAGCCGCACACCGCTTGGCCTGTCGGTACTTGTCCGCTGCCTCAGGAGTCCTATGAGCCAAAAGAACCCGATAGGACTCCTTCTTCAGCTTGACGGCATCCCTCACCGCCGGTGTCCACCAACGGGTTCTAGGATTACTGCCACGACAAGCACCAACTACCTTGCGGCCACAGCTCCAATCAGCCGCCTCGACAATAGAGGCGCGGAACATGATCCATTCGGACTCAATGTCCAGCACCTCCCTCATGACATGTTCAAAGTTCTTCCGGAGGTGGGAATTGAAACTCTCTCTGACAGGAGACTCTGCCAGACGTTCCCAGCAAACCCTCACAATGCGTTTGGGCCTGCCAGGTCTGTCCGGCATCCTCCCCCACCATCGCAGCCAACTCACCACCAGGTGGTGATCGGTAGAAAGCTCCGCCCCTCTCTTCACCCGAGTGTCCAAAACATGAGGCCGCAAATCCGATGACACAACTACAAAGTCGATCATGGAACTGCGGCCTAGGGTGTCCTGGTGCCAAGTGCACATATGGACACCCTTATGTTTGAACATGGTGTTTGTTATGGACAATCTGTGACGGGCACAAAAGTCCAATAACAAAACACCGCTCGGGTTCAGATCCGGGCAGCCATTCTTCCCAATCACACCTCTCCAGGTTTCACTGTCGCTGCCAACATGAGAATTGAAGTCCCCCAGTAGAACGAGGGAATCACCCGGGGGAGCACTCTCAAGTACTCCCTCGAGTGAATCCAAAAAGGGTGGGTACTCTGAGCTGCGGTTTGGCGCGTAAGCGCAAACCACAGTCAGGACCCGTTCCCCCACCCGAAGGCGGAGGGAAGCTACCCTCTCGTCCACCGGGTTGAACTCCAACGTGCAGGCTCTGAGCCGGGGGGAAACAAGAATTGCCACCCGAGCCCGTCGCCTCTCACTGCCGGCAACGCCAGAGTGGAAGAGAGTCCAGCCCCTCTCGAGAGAACTGGTTCCAGAGCCCTTGCTGTGCGTCGAAGTGAGTCCGACTATATCTAGCCGGAACTTCTCCACCTCGCGCACTAGCTCAGGCTCCTTCCCCCCCAGCGAGGTGACGTTCCACGTCCCAAGAGCTAGCTTCTGTAGCCGAGGATCGGACCGCCAAGTGCCCTGCCCTCGGCTGCCGCCCAGCTCACATCGCACCCGACCTCTATGACCCCTGCTATAGGTGGTGAGCCCATTGGAGGGGGGACCCACGTTGCCTCTTCGTGCCATTTTGTCACCGATTCTTTTTACAACTTTTATAGACAGAATTTCTCGGCGCAGTCAGGGGAGTGAGGGGATCCGGTTCGGTGGATGAAGGATTATGTCTCTGCTTTGATTTGGTCCTACTAGCTTCATCTGGCCAGGATCTTCAGCTCTCACTAGATCAGTTTGCAGTTGATTGGGAAATGACTGGGATGAAAATCAGCACTCCTCAGTACGAGTCCATGGTTCTCGTCCAGAAACGGGAGATCCTGTCTCAAGTGGAGGAGTTCAAGTACCTCTGGGTCTTGTTCACAAATGAGGGAAGAACGGATCGCAAGATTGACAGGCAGATCAGTGCAGCTTCTAAAAACACTAAAGTATAGGACGCCAAGAGGCGAGCTGCTTCGACCCTTTTTATCCACCATTTCCTCGAGGTCGATCTTCCCCTTTTCTCTGCTCCTTTTGTACACAATTCTTTTCTCTACCTGCCTACGCTGCCATAGCCTTGTCGGAATCCCCCAATCCCCACTCCACTGCAGTGTATCCGCCTGGAAACTCCACAGATGCTGCTGGTACTTTTTTTTGGAGCCGACGCACACACACATAGATATACAAAACACAGGAAAGTGATGGGATGAAGATGTCAGTTATGGCAAATAGAACTCTGTCACACTCCTCTATTATGTCTTTGTCACTGCTTACTAGACCGATAAGTTAAGCACACACATTTGGAAACACACACATTTTTTAGCTGAAAGAAACACCCTATAGAGAGACTTTGGGCAATTAAACCAACTGTTTTGGTATTTGGGGAGAAGCAAAATTATTATTACTGCACTCACATTTCTGTCAATATTTACTTCTTCATTAAATTAAATTATGCAAGTGTGAACCTAAACTTTGTTAAGCAAATTTAAAAATGTAAACCCAAACCATTACCTTTGAATACATGTGACCAACTGTGAATCCTTAATGGACAGCCTATTAAAAGGGGAACTGCACTTTTTTTTTTAATTTTGCCTATCGTTTACAATCATTATGAAAGACATTACGACATTTTAATTTTTAATAAATAAATGTGGAGCTCCACTATTTTGCCCATAAAATCCAATACATAAGCATCCAAAAAGCGCCAACATTACTCCATTTACATTTTGTGACTTAAATATTAACCAAGTATTAATGATATTGTTATTATAAGTGCTAACGCAGCCAAACTATTTATAGTGGCGCTGTGATCACTTCCGTGTGGTCTGCTGCTTCCTCGCGTCCTTTCTCCCTGTAAGTTTATTGTAGATCCTAAATCATGCATCTCACCTGGACATGAGACGTCTGAGGAAGTATTCCGACAAGTTGGTCCACTTTGACAGCCATTTAGGACCTGGAACTGCTGAGAAAGACACAAAAAGCGCTTGTTCCTCCCGCCTCCCAAACCCGTTTCTTCGCGAGGATTATTAGACATTCTTCATTTAAATGGGAATATATGAACATCCCAGCAGTCGGCATCCTAATGACAGCAGACCTTGCACAGTAAGTGATGTTTTATTATGTTTGTTGGCAGTATGCAGTGAGTAATAATCAGTGATGAAGAGGGGGGCTGGGCGGTGGGGGGAAACACGCGTCTTTTGGTGTCATCCTCCCTAGTTTCGGATCCTAAATGGCTGTCAAAGTGTACCAAATTGACATCTTATGTCCAGGTGAGATGCATGATTTATGATACACAATAAACTTACAGGAGCAGGGAAGTGAGGAAGCAGTAGAGCACTCGATGATGTAAACATAGGGAGGCACAGTAGTGATCACGGTGCCGCTATAAATAGTCTGTCTGTGTTAGCACTTATAATAACAATACCACAAAAACTTGGTTAATATTCAAGTCACAAAATGTAAATGGAGTATTGTTGGCACTTTTTGAATGGTTATTTATTAGATTTTATGGGCAAAAAAGTGGTGCTCCCATTGGTTCTGCTGTAAGTGGACTTTTATTTCCTTTTATATGCAGCTCTGTATCGATCGAAGAGTGGGTAGGTGTACCTAATGCTGTGATCAGGTGCATCTGTATACTGTTTATGATGTTAATTTTGGACTGTATCTGGAAGAAAAAAATGCAGTGACGTTCGTCTTCAAGATATATATTTAAATAGTGTACATTTTCAAAAGATAAATTGATACTTTTAGAGAGGGTGGGGCGTGGTTTCATCTGCAATCTAAATGGAGTGCCTCCACACATTCGCACCATTTGCAGACATGCGAGGGAAAGTGGGTTATAAATGGGACTGTGGAAGAGAATGCATGTAATATTTACACTAAAGCATATCCAATACATATTATCCAGACCAACGGTTCTCAAACCTGTTTCCTCAAGTACTACATCAGAAAACACGTGGCTCTCCAAGTACGACCATAATGACCAACATTTAAATACAGTAGCGTAGTAGGCCTAAGCACTCATTAAAAACAAGGCCAAGGTTTTATTTAACAAGTACTGTATATTTAATATTTTGGCCACTGTAATATTACACACGATTTGAACATTAACATTGTGTTTGAATATAGGAAAATAAAACACTGTACTTTATTCAAGTGATTCTTTGACGTACCACTAGATCAGAGCTGGGAGAATAATTTGACTCGGGGCCACATTGAGAGAAATAATGTGTCTGGGGGGCCAATGTGTATGTGTGTATAAAGTATATGTACACATTTAGCTGTACAAATCTGCTGTACAGTATGTGTGTTTGGGTGCCTTTTTTTCTGCAACACAAATACCAAAAGTCACAATGTCCGATAGAGTTCTAAAAACGATGTCACAGTTTTTAGGAACACTAATACAAAACCTCACAATAATGTCTGATTGAATGCTAAAAACGTTAAAAAAACGCCTTAAAAAACGGAATGGAATTTTACAGTTTTTTAGTGAATGGGGCACCCAAAATGTACATGAAAATAAATCAAGTGGGATTTACAATATTAACTATGAACAATAAAACACTGAATATTAACATATGAACGTCGCTCCTCTTTTACTTGTCAGACCAGCTCCTCGATAGTTGTGTATCTTTTACAATCAAGCAAAACACAATAAAAATTTAACAAACAGCAAAATACGAATGTAATAAACACCTACAATATGATATATTATCACTTTTATGCAGACATTTGTTGTAAAAATGTGCTTCCTGACATGCGTTTCGGGCTGGCTTCTCCGAAAATAAACCCCGCCCACTCTGCTTTATTCCTGGTCTGAGCTGCTGTGACATAGATGACCGTAATAACTCCTATAACACTCAAAAGCACAGATTTCGACCAGTGAAATACTTTCTATAGTTCAAGACTTACGGTCATTTAAAAACAGCACTGCACATCATAATGGCGGCTACAGTTTTAATGTTAAAGGTCTAAAAAATGATGACGGGCCGGGTTGAAAATCTTAATGGGCCACATGTGGCCCGCGGGTCGTATTTTGCCCAGGGCTGCACCAGATGGAGCCCGCGTAACAAAATTTGAGAATCACTGATTTAAGACAGTGTGTTAAAATCATCATAGGTCTCCTTTAAATAAATCAATTGTCTCTTTGTGCCATTTGATGTTGATTCCTAACATACAGTAATTACATCATTCCTTAAACCAGAAAGCTAACTAACAAATGGACCAAAAAATAAACCATCCACATTTTATTTCCTTTTTTCCCCACATCATTTTTTTTTTTAATCTCTTTGCTCTTTGAGCCTCAATTGATTAATTCTCCCCTCCCCGGATTAAAACATGGTGTAACCCAGACCTGGGCAAATTACGCACGTGGCCTGTTAAAATCTTCAATCTGGCCCGCCGGACATTCCCAAATAGTTTTTTTTAGATCTTTAAGATGGAAACTGTAGCTGCCATTATGATGTGCAGTGATGTTTTCAAATGACCGTAAGTCTTGAACTAGACAAAGTATTTAAATGGTTGGAATCTGCGCTTTTGCATGATATACTAGTTACTATGGTCGACTAAGTGACAGCAGTGTGGGTGGGGAGCGTCTCCACAGAGTGTTTCCAGAGCGGCCAGCCTGAAATGCGGGTGTCAAAGATTTGTACAACAAAGTTCTAAAGCTTAGTGATGTATCAGATGTATCAGATCATATCCTTTGTGTTCATATTTTGCTGTGTTTGTTGCATTTTTGTTGTGTTTCACTTGATTGCAAAATATGTCGATCAAGAGGCGGTGTGACGTTCATATGTTGTCAATATTCAGTGTTTTATTGCTCATAGTTAATATTGTAAATCCCACATTCTTTATTTTCATGTACATTCTGGGTGTCTCATTCAGTAAAAAAAATTAAAATTTCCATTCCGTTTTTTAAGGCGGTCTGTCACAACATTTTTAGCATTCAATCAGACATTATTGTGAGGTTTTGTATTAGTGTTCCTAAAAATAGATATACTGGCCCCCAGACACATTTTTTTCTTTAAATTTGGACCCCTGAGGGAAAATAATTGCCCAGGCCTGATCTTACGCCACTAAACCTTAGCATCCATGCAATTAAGTTTGTTGTTTGTGTTGACAGACATTGACTTTGGATGACAAATCTGCATTGCTTAGGTAGTTTCCTGTCATTGGCTGTTTAATTCTTGTTAGAATGCAAAACCTACTATATATATTGGCACAATATGGTCGGATAAGTGTCACCCTCTTCGTTAACAGCCGTTGAAGGCTAGTGTATTTGTGTGCCGGTCGTATTTTGAGTGGGAGGCAGCAGAGAGAGGGGTCTTGAGCACTCCAGTTGTTTTTCTTGAGTCTGTTGGGGAGGGAATGAGGGATCAAGGGGTGAGGAGTCAAGGGGAGGACAAGGTGACAGATTGAGGGAAGGCATTAGGTCAGTGTTGGACCGCTGAATCAAACCCAGCACAGAGCCTCCTCACCACTAACTATGATCAAATACATCACAGGGCCTCCGTCAACACTCGTGTCCCACCGGACGCTATATGACTTCCACATGTGCGCTCGGACCGGGCTGGGCCGCCATACACATTAACGGGCTTATCAGCACGCGGCTCACAGCCCAGCGGCCGACAAAAGGCGGGTATCGTCGGAATAATGGATGCGTGAAATCAATCTGCGAGTTTCAAAAGGTCATCATGTGCAAAGCGACGGCTCCTGGAGCAACAAGAGGAAGCCCTCGCAAAGGGGTCCGCACAAAAGCCTCGACAGCGGGACGGTAATTTAAAACGGGTGAACACCAGTTGAGTTGTTTTGAAATTCAAAGACGTGCGTTTTATGCAACGGCCAGACAATTAATGCCACGCAATCATCACTT
The DNA here is from genome assembly GCF_033978685.3 of Nerophis lumbriciformis. Lineage (NCBI taxonomy): Eukaryota > Metazoa > Chordata > Actinopteri > Syngnathiformes > Syngnathidae > Nerophis > Nerophis lumbriciformis. Next base: position 17,638,582 of record NC_084566.2, read on the forward strand.
GAGGGAAACTATTCAGCAGTCCATTGAAAAAGAAAATGTATTACAAAGTACATGCTTGCAACGCGCCGACATTCATCCGCAGCCTTTTCAATACCGAATTCAATTATGCGGAACACCTGAACAAACAATATCTCACAGACAATTATTCAGCGCCTTGGAAGGCGTCGGCAAACAAATTAGCGGAGAGCGCGGCGATATGTTTGGCCGGCTGCACTTTCAAAAGCTTGCCGCACGACAGTTTGTTTGACAATTAAAAAGACGGGACCGGTTTTTCAGGCTTTTGAAAAAAGGCCCTTTTGAAGGCGCTCATTTTTAGACTATAATCAACACTCGCTCTCTTATTGCCAGATCGTCCCTTTGCTAGTTATTTTACATAATACGGATTATGCAATCAACCATTGCTTAGTGCCCCCTGACTCTTAATTGTGCATTTATGCATATATACTTTTGGGACACTTTTGTGGACAGACATATAAAGGCTTTGATAGGTCTGGAGCAGGCCTGGGCAATTATTTTGAGAAAAAAATGTGTCTGGGGGCCGGTTTTTCTAATTTTAGGAACACTAACACAAAACCTCACAATAATGTCTGATTAAATGCTAAAAACGTTATGACAGATCGCCTAAAAAAACAACTATGGAATTTTATTTTTTTCTACTGAATGAGATACCCAGAATGTACATGAAAATAAAGAATGTGGGATTTACAATATTAACTATGAGCGATAAAACACTGAATATTGACAACATATGAACGTCACACCCCCTCTCGATCGACATATTTTACAATCAAGCGAAACGCAACAAAAATGCAACAAACACAGTGAAATATGAACGCGAAGGGTTAAAAAAAAAACCCACACACCTACAATCTGATATATTTCACATATCATTAAGCTTTTATTTTGACTCGGGGGGCCAAATTTAGAGACAAACAATGTGTCTGGCCGCTGGTATATCTATTTTTAGGAACACTAATACAAAACATCAAAATAATGTCTGATTGAATAATAAAAACGTTATGACAGACCGCCTTTAAAAAACCGAATGGAGTTTTAAATGTTTTTACTAAATGAAACACCCAGAATGTACATGAAAATAAAGAATTTGTGATTTACAATATTAACTCTGAACGATAAAACACTGAATATTTACAACATATGAACGTCACACCGCCTCTCGATCGACATATTTTACAATCAAGCGAAATGCAACAAAAATGCAACAAACACAGCGAAATATGAACGCCAAGGGTAAAAAAAAAAAAAAAACACCTACAATCTGATATATCACTAAGCTTTTATTTTGACTCGGGGGGTCAAATTTAGAGAAAAAATGTGTCTGGGGGTTGGTATATCTATTTTTAGAAACACTAATACAAAACCTCACAATAATGTCTGATTGAATGCTAAAAACCAGGGGTCTCAAACTCAATTTACCTGGGGGCCACTGGATGCAGAAACTGGGTGAGGCTGGGCCGCAAGAAAAGATTTCTTAAAAAAATCTAACATGCACTTTTTAATGAATTCACCTTCTTTGAATGGCTATCCCGCCCTAGCAACATACTTGCCAACCCTCCCGATTTTTCCGGGAGACTCCCGAATTTCAGTGCCCCTCCCGACAATCTCCCGGGGCAACCATTCCCCCGAATTTGTCCCGATTTTCACCCGGACAATAATATTAAGGACGTGCCGTGATAGCAGTGCCTTTAACGTCCTCTACAACCTGTCGTCGCGTCCGCTTTTTCACCGTACAAACAGCGTGCCGGCCCAGTCACATGTTGTATGCGGCTTCTACATACACACGTAAGTGACTGCAAGGCATACTTGGCCAACAGCCATACATGTCACACTGAGGGTGGCGGTATAAACAACTTTATCACTGTTACAAATATGCGCCACACTGTGAACCCACACCAAACAAGAATGACAAACACATTTCGGGAGAACATCCACACCGTAACACAACATAAACACAACAGAACCAAAACCCAGAACATAGAGTCTCCCGGAAAAATCGGGAGGGTTGGCAAGTATGACGCTGTCAAGCGCCATTCATATAAAACTAACATTAAATTTTCATATTAAGGTGCGGGCCGCAAAATAACGTCTCGCGGGCCGCGTGTCTGAGACCCATGCTAAAAACGTTTAAAAACTGCCTTAAAAAACAGAATGGAATTGTACTTAGTTTGTTACTGAATGAGACACCCAGAATGTAAATAAAAATAAAGAATGTGGGATTTACAACATTAACAATGAACGATAAAACACTGAATATTGACAACATATGAACATTACACCCCCGCTCGATCAACATATTTTACAATCAAGTGAAACGCAACAAACACAGCGAAATATGAACGCCAAAGGGTAAAAAAAAACAAAAAACACCTACAATCTGATATATCACTAAGCTTTTATTTTGACTCGGGGGGCCAAATTTAGAGAAAATACGTGTCTGGGGGCCGGTATATCTATTATTAGAAACACTAATACAAAACCTCACAATAATGTCTGATTGAATGCTAAAAACGTTATGACAGACCACCTTAAAAAACAGAATGGAATTGTACTTAGTTTGTTACTGAATGAGACACCCAGAATGTACATGAAAATAAAGAATGTGGGATTTACAATATTATCTATGAACGATAAAACACTGAATATTGACAACATATGAACGTCGCACCCCATCTTTGACATATTTTACAATCAAGCGAAACGCAACAAAAATGCAACAAACACAGCAAAATATGAACGCGAAAAATGAAAACCCCCCACCTACAATCTGATATATCTGATTTATCACTAAGCTTTAGAACTTTGTTGTAAAAATCTCCTTCCGCGTCTGTCCCTGACACCCGCATTTCAGGCTCGCCGCTCTGGAAACACTCTGTGGAAACGCTCCCCACCCACACTGCTTGGTGCCTAGTCTGAGCTGCTGTGACTTAGATTACCATAGTAACTAGTACAGGGGTGTCAAACGTACGGCCCACGAACAGGTTTTATCCGGCCAACGGGATGAGTTTGCTAAGTATAAAAATTAACCTGAAATTTTTGAATGAAAGAAACAGCTGTTCTAAATGTGTCCACTGGATGTCGCAATAGCAATTATTTGTATCTTTGTAGATGATGCTCCATATGTACAAAATAAACCACATGTTAGTACATCAGTCGAGGAAAATGATCAAACTACATAAATAACATCCTGTAATTTGATTTTGATATATTTTTTTTTTTATCTTGATGGATTGGAAATTATCACCAATGAGTTGACTGATGAACATTATCACATAATTTATTCAGAAAATATGAATAACGACAAATAAAGATAGAATACTACTATCCGCAACATGTAAGTGTAAAAGAAAACCTAACATTATGATTTGTACAATTTCAGAATGTGCTTGTTCTAGTTTTAAACAAAGAAAACAATCTGAAGTTGTCTTTATTTTTAAGTTATCGTGCCTTGATTTTACCAGTCCGGCCCACTTGGGAGTAGATTTTTCTCCATGTGGATCCCGATCTAAAATGAGTTTGACACCCCTGAACTAGTATAACATGCAAAAGCGCAGATTCCAACCATTGAAGTACTTTGTATAGTTCAAGACTTACGGTCATTAGAAAACATCACTGCACATCATAATGGCAGCTACAGTTTCCATCTTAAAGATCCCAAAAAAACTATTTGGGAATGTCCGGCGGGCCAGATTGAAAAGCCCCCGGACCTTAATTTGCCCAGGTCTGGTGTGGAGCAAAAGAACCCCATGAAACACCATTGGGATTTACTATAACATAGACGCCGGGTCAAGAGGTCCTCTCCCAGGTCATCAGTGACCTTTAACCTCACAAATGTTCTTCGCGCAAACATCATCTTGTACAAAGCCTTGCCTGAAGAGTGCAAGCCGTAAAAAGAGGAGACCAACTCCATAATTCTCTTCATATGGGTCAGGGCCACTCAACTGGCGGCCCATGGGCCAAATCTTGCCGTGATTGATATCAGACCAGACGGTTCAGACAGTTCAGTTCAAAACTTGGGAGGAACTAACATTTTTGCAGCAGATACCTAAAAACATCAAAACACACTTATCACATAGAAGACAGTGTTATTGCTGTAGCTGCTGTCATATAGAGGATCTTTGACCAGTATTTTTGCAGTAGGTCTTTAAAAACAGCACAGAGCTCCTGTGATTGGTGCTGTTACAGTCAGAATCCTTGACTAGTGTTTATTCAAACGGTCCTTAACACTCTAGAGCAAGGATGTTTGACTAAATTGTTTTCGGGCCCACATTTCCAAAGAGCTAACAACCGGGGGACTGGACTTCTCCCTTCACAACTATTCTTATTTCGTATATTCCTGAGAACCGGCACCCTCTACAGATTTGATTTTGGTCTATTTATTTTGTCAGAGTTACAGGAGCGCTCTACTGTTTTTAAAGGTCCCTCTGCAAAAAAGCTGGTCAAAGGTCATTTTAGAGACAGAACTCGAGTGGTTTTAAGAATCTGTTGCAAAAACATGAATTTCTCACAAGTTTTTTTTTAACTTAACTCAACTCGCGGGCTACCAGTTGACAATCTCAAATGATGAGAAAGACAGGACCTAAAATGGAACCTTGAGGAACACTACTACAAAACCCAAAACCAGTGAAGTTGGCACGTTGTGTAAATGGTAAATAAAAACAGAATACAATGATTTGAAGTTCCAAATAAGTGTTTAATGAGCATTCCTCAACTTTTTCAGTCTGTTTTGCTACTTGTGCCAACTTTTTTTTAACCATGTTGCAGGCATCAAATTCCAAATGAGCTAATATTTGCAAAAAATTAAAAAGTTTTCCGGTTCGAACATTAAGTATCTTGTCTTTGCGCTCTATTCAATTGAATATAGGTTGAAAAGGATTAGAATCATTGTATTCTGTTTTTATTTACCATTTACACAACGTGCCAACTTCACTGGTTTTGGGTTTTGTAGTATAACTAAAGACGTGTAACAAATGACCACTGAATGCATCTGAAGTAAACAAGCGACAGCAACACCTTAGTTACATAAATCACATTTAAAAAATGTAAGGCTCTGCGAATGTGTTTACGGTGGTCCAAGTTCCTCTATACAACAGCTTTTAGGAATTTGTTGCAAAAATGTTTGTCTCCTGGTTTTGAACTTTAATTGCCCTGCTAAAGGGCATAATCTAATCGCAGTTAAGTTCAGCCACCGAGATATTTAAGATTGCTCAAAAAAGAAAATTATACTTTTTTTTCCTCAAAACTCTTAGTCAACTTCAATCCTAAATAAAATATGGCTAGCATGTTATGTTTTTTTTTGTTCTTTTCTAACCCTTTAAATACCCATCCATCCATCCATTTTCTATCGCTTGTCCCTTTTCGGGGTCGCGGGGGGTCGCTGGAGCCTATCTCAGCTGCATTCAGGCGGAAGGCGGGGTACACCCTGGACAAGTCGCCACCTTTACATACCCATTTGATGTAATTATCAGGTTGTTGTTGTTTTTTAATGAAAGATTTTATAAATATTTTTTTCAAAGTAAAAAACTAACATGATTACATAAAATTGATATTCAAAGGGTTAATACAAAAATAAAAACATGGCATGTTTGCTATTTGTATTTAGGTCTAAAGTTGTAGTTAAAAGATTTGAGCCAAAAAGTAGAAAAAAATGTTTACACACTCTCAACTCCCTAAAGACTTTTACCCTGGCTATACTGTAATTGGAGTAAAAATATTAAAATTAAACATGAAGAAAACAATTTAGGAGAAAAGCTTTATATTCGGAGTTACACAATTAAAGTTATGGCCAAATACACAGCAAGGATTGACCTGAAAGGATGAAAAAGTCCCAAATATACTGTACAGGTACTCTCAGGGTTAAAAACTGCAGAGTGTTCCCTGCAGCGCAGGAGTTCTTAACCATTTTGATCTTGGGGCCCAACCTTTTTACTACTGAGGAGTTTGGGGCCCACTCAAATATTAACACTTAATAATCTTACTCCTGATTTTAGTCTTAATAAATAATTACAGGGCTGCAATGATTAATTTGATTAGAAAACAGTTTTGATTTATATTGTGTTGCTTAGATTAATTATCTAATGAGTGTAACTAATCAAAATGTATACAATTTGGACTGCATGGAGTTTAACAAATATATACATTTATCTTTATTAATGCACGCACATTAAAAGTGCAATTTCAACATTGATAATGTGCATTTATTAGAAAACATTTGTTTCGAACTAATCAATAAATTACTCAATAACTAAAATAATCAATAGCTGCAGCAATAAATGATTATATCTAACATAATCACAGTTTAACAGTATGAACCTTGTCAAATGATATGAAACCATGCGCTAATCACAAAAATATTATCAAGGCTAAGTGAGGCTGATTATAAAATAAATATTATACTAATCAAATATACTGCAAAAGGAGGGACTCATAGACGCGGACAATTACATTTACATATAATTACGCAGTGCTAAAATAAATTCCAACTAAAATAATAATAAATAATAATAAATGTGTCTCTTGAATAAACCGTCAATAAAATTTGAGTGCAAATGAAAAATCAGCCTCACCACGTTAGTCTTAAATTTTGCGCTTAAAAAGCTTCTTTATGACTTTAGCTCCTGACTTCTTCTGTCATTACTGCCACAAGTGGCGGAAAAGTGAATTACAACTGAGTACCTCTGCGGCCAGGGGTCGGCAACCCAAAATGTTGAAAGAGCCATATTGGACCAAAAATCTGTCTGGAGCTGCAAAAAAATTAAAAACCTTATATACCGGTAAGTGTTATAATGAAGGCAACACATAATGTAAGTGTCTATATTAGCTATATTAGTCTACTATTAAAGGCTGACGCAAATCTTCGTTGACAGAAATGTTGTATTTTAATTTTTATTCTACACATTTTTGCGACATTGGAAAACATTAGCAAAATGGAGGCTTCTCACAGGATGAGATAACTCCTGGAAATGACTGATGGTCAAAAGTTATAGATGTGTGTGTCCAAGTGTAAGGAAACGGCAGGCTGTCTTCTTCTAATGGATTTATTACAATGTTTGCAAGCTGGGTAACATTTGCTGTGGTCTGGAACAACATGGCACACAAACCACTATGAGGAATGCAGCCAATATTACATACAGATGATGTGTCATGAGACATGCAAATATAAATTAAATACACAGAGGACATAAGGAAAGGAAATTAAATGAGCTCAAATATACCTACAAACGAGGCATAATGATGCAATATGTACATACAGCGAGCATAAATAGCATGTTAGCATCGATTAGCTTGCAGTCATGGATTGAACAAATATGCCTGATAAGCACTCCAGCAAATCAATAAAATCAACAAAGCTCAGCTTTGTGCATTCACGCACCGCATAAAATGTTTGGTGGACAAAAGGAGACAGAGAAGGAGTGGCATAAATCACGTCTTTCTGTGGCAGCATCGGAGAAAGTTGTACAAACTACGATGAGTTCAGGGATCGCTGAAATTACTAGGACAAAACGGTGTTTGCCAAATCCTCTCATCAGTGAAGCATGTATAACATAAACAGTGGGATTTGTAACAATTAGGAAGGTTTGTGTCATATTTGTTCTCCTACAGAAAATATATTAAAACAAAAATCATATTTTTTTCCTCATCTTTTTCCATTTTCACACATCTCTGAAAGAGATCTAGGGAGCCACTCGGGCGGCGCTAAAGAGCCGCATTCTAGAGCCGCGGGTTGCTGACCACCGTCTGCGGCCCATGAACCTCAGCTGAGAAAAAAAAAATTTTTAGGGGCCCTCTGGGGGAAGCTCGCGGTCCAACAATGAGCCCCATGGTTAAGAAACACTGGCCTAGAAGATCTTTGATTAGCACAAATATATTGCTTGTGGGTTTGTTTTTATCATTTAATTGGTGAGGTGAAAATAACACTAAAGAGAGACTTTTTGAGCGTGTTAAATAACCCTGATATAGGTGTAATGGCTAATCCAGGTTTGCCTTGAGGTGGTCCCCTCAAAGTTACTACCTTTACACCCTTGAGATTTCACTTTTAAATGCTTGGGAAAATACCTGCACTCTTTCTGGCCCTTTTGGAAATGTCCACTATTCAGCCCGATGGGGTAGACTCGTGTAGATTGTACCCTTATTTCTGGAGAAAAAATACATTTCAGTGACAGTTTGCAGACGGTGGCTCTCAGACTGAACACTTTGGAGCGACCATGAGCTCTCTTGGCAAAGCTATTGGACTGTATTGATTGGGCAAAGGCCCAACAGCCCCTCGCTAAAAAGAGATTAAAACATCAGGCTTGTCTCGGACATTTATGGAGTCTGTGACCTCAGCCGATGCGAGTACATACATCATAGTCCATCTCCAGGAGTTATGCTCAATCTTAAGTGGCACGGGACAGGAGAAGGCACAATTTATGTAGACCAGAGGTGTCCAAAGTGAGGGCAGTGGCTGCATATTCAAATACAATTTAATTAAATGTCACATTGTTTTGTTGATAGTTTATTTGCACCCCCCACTGTTGACACCTCAATTAGCATGAGGCTAATTTGTTATTTAATATTTTTGTGGTAAAATAACATTTTGAGACTCTTTGCCTGTTACATATTCCCCATTTTAGGGCATAAGATTTTGAATTTTGAGAATTTGTGTTCTTTTGAAGTTATTTTTTGCATATTGCATTCTACTTTTTCACCTTCTAATTAATATGAGGGCTGAGGCCACCTCCCTCACAACTACCGTATTTTTCGGACTATAAGTCGCAGTTTTTTTCATAGTTTGGCCGGGGGTGCGACTTGTACTCAGGAGAGACTTATGTGTGAAATTATTAACACATTACCGTAAAATATCAAATAATATTATTTAGCTCATTCACGTAAGAGACTAGACGTATAAGATTTCATGGGATTTAGCGATTAGGAGTGACAGATTGTTTGGTAAACGTATAGCATGTTCTATATGTTATAATTATTTGAATGACTCTTACCATAATATGTTACGTTAACATACCAGGCACGTTCTCAGTTGGTTATTTATGCCTCATATAACGTACACTTATTCAGCCTGTTGTTCACTATTCTTTATTTATTTTAAATTGCCTTTCAAATGTCTATTCTTGGTGTTGGGTTTTATCAAATACATTTCCCCAAAAAATGCGATTTATACTCCAGTGCGACTTATTTATGTTTTTTTCCTTCTTTATGATGCATTTTTGGCCGGTGCGACTTATACTCCGGAGCGACTTATACTCCGAAAAATACGGTATTGTGTTTCTTACATGTGAGAAGTATGGGGGTAGCTGCTATCCCTCCTGTTGGGGCCGCCAATCCAAAACATACATCCTGACATGAACAGCACAAGTACCGTATTTTCCGGACCATAGTGCGCACCGGATTACAAGGCACAGTGCCGATGATCGGGTCTATTCAGGTCTTTTTTCATACAAAAGGTGCACCGCATTATTAGGCGCATTAAAGGGGTCATATTTTTTTAAATTTTATTCTAAATGTAAAATATTTCCTTGTGGTCTACATAACATGTAATGGTGGTTATTTGGTCAAAATGTTGCATAGATTATGTTTTATAGATCATTTTCAAGTCGCTTTCTGACAGTCGCTTCAGGATGCGCAGTTTTGTTGGCGGTCTTATTTACGTGGCTCACCTTCGACAGCGTCTTCTCCCCGTCATCTTTGTTGTAGCGGTGTAGCGTGCAAGGACGGGAGTGGAAAAAGTGTCAAAAGATGGAGCTAACCGTTTTAATGACATTCAGACTTTACTGAAACCGATAACGGAGCAGCATCTCCTCATTCGTGGCTCACGAGTGCAATAACAATGCCCGAAATGTGTCCCGTGAAAACCGTCCAACCGGTTTAATGTAATAATAATGTAAACTCACAATACAGGTATGTTTTAGCGCTTTCATGGCGAGTTTAGGGACAGATATAAGTAAGAACTTTACACTACTTTATATTAGAAATGGCAAAAGCGGAGGATGAATGTCCCATTACAAGAAGATAAGAGAAAAAGAAGATGCTTATCGACTACGGTGTCGGCACGGACCACAAAGGCGGATGCGCACAATTTTTCAGGACTTATGTCGATCCCAAATACAGATCAGCAGGTACCAGAAGATAAGAAAAGTTGCTTTTGCATAATATTGCGAAACAAAACGCCAGATAATATGTCTTACCTTATACACACACACCATAATAATACTCGTATGTTGAAGCACAGTATAATCCATCAAGCGGTGCGGCTTCATAGCTTACCGAAGACGTACTAAAACATTTTGATAGATTTTTGAGCGCTGTGTGTAATGTTCTATATTTTCAATGGAACATATAACATTTTGGTGTTGTCTACTTGAGTCATATTACAGTCTACATGTATTTTGTGTGTCTGACTGCCATCACATTGCAGTCTACACACATCTCTTATGTTTGACTGCCATCTACTGGTCACACCTATCATTTCACCATGTACCAAATAAAATAGCTTCTCGGTGATGATTGTCACACACACACACTCGGTGTGGTGAAATGTGTCCTCTGCATTTGACCCCACCCCCTTGTTCACTGAGGTGAGGGGAGCAGTGAGCAGCAGCAGCAGTGGCCGCGCTTGGGAATCATTGCGCCTTATAGTCCGGGAAATACGGTATTCTATCTTTTCACCTCGTAATTAATATGAGGGCTGAGGCCACCTCCCTCACAACTCTGTGTTTCTTACATCCACTTCATGTGAGAAGTATGGGAGTAGCTGCTATCCCACCCTGGGGGCCGCCCATCCAAAACATACATCCTGACATGAACAGCAAAAGTAAATATGAATCTTGTTTTTCCTCCTCATCCCTCCGGCGCCTTTTAGAGAATGCCACCTTGTGCAGTACTGCCAACTCTTCAGCAATTGAAGTAGCTATTGGCTGTCCTAAAAGTTGCTAGAAGTCACAAGAGGACGTCATCTCCTCATTTCCATCATCATCATCATCACGCTGTAGGAGAGATGCAAAAGTGAGTTAAAAAAATATATTATTAAAACTGCAAATTACCGTTCTTCTTTTGATTCTTAGTTGTTTTTTCACCAATTTTGTTCTGCATTGATAAGTAAATATCAAAGTATATATGTATATATGAAATATCAAAGTTGATCAAAAGAATGAAGGGTTGTGATATTCACTAATGAACCATATCTAATGACTGGCTCATTAACATGAACGATAGAATTGGGACGCTGCAGTGATTTTATATTAGCTTGACATGACAGTCTCGCTTTTTAAACCAAGGCGGAAACAGGGGCAGCTCTACACATGCGCATTTTGTTTGCAGTCTGGAGGCATGTGGATCTCCTGTCTGCACTGACATGATGAGTTAGCTAGCTAGATGTACAACTTTTGTCACAGAGAGACAAACACACAGATAATATTCGAGGTGAGTAAGTGACTCAGGCTGTGTACAGTAGGCAAATCAAATTAGGCGATTTATTTAAGTGTGACAGTAAAGAAACATTTACATTTAAACATCCAGTCAAAACTTCCGTCTCAGAACTCGGAAATCTCCAGTAACTACGGAAACAGTCGCGAGATATGTCGCTAGCTGTTGTTGACAAAAAAAGTAGGCAAGAAGATTAGAAAGTTGCCACATTTAGCGACAAAGTCGTCAAGTTGGCAACTTGGACTTAGACTTAGACAAACTTTAATGATCCACAAGGGAAATTGTTCAACACAGTAGCTCAGTTACAATGATGGAAAGTGTAAGGATGGAAAGGACAATGCAGGTATAAATAGACTAATATAGCGATAAAAAAAATCTAACATATATACGAATATATACATAATATGTGTATAGAATAATATATATACAGATATATTATATTATGTCTATAACATATATACAATATATACCAATGACCATGTACAATATTACAGTATATACAGTATATGTGACAGCAGCAGCATAAAATAGAAAATAGACATTATAAACATTATAAACAAAGAGAAGTAGCTAACATGTCAGGTGTCAGGTAATAGGCAGACCTTGTGCAATTCCCCATGTACTCGCCACGCACCTGACATACAGTATGTACATTTTTGCAAGGACACACATGTACAGTTTGCTTTTTCATCTCCAGTGATGCATCAACCTAAGAGTGTTTTGACATAAGAGCTGTCACTCGACTAATTGTTATGCTTTAGGTATAATCTGACTTTCAAGTATCCACATCATTAGTTGGCCTAGCAAAACGTCACAGTGAACCATCGGATGGGACCAAAACATCTCGTCTTAATCGCTAGCATTAGCTTTTTGCTAAAGTGTGACATACTTTTGTTATCCAACCGTGGGAAGGTAAGAAGTAGGGATGTACGATTATATCGGACTGCCGATATTATCGGCCGATAAATGCTTTAAAATGTAATATCGGAAATGATCGGAATCGGTTTCAAAATGAACGGTATCGGTTTCAAAAAGTAAAATGTATGACTTTTTAAAACGCCGCTGTGTACACGGACGTAGGGAGAAGTACAGAGCGCCAATAGACCTTAAAGGCACTGCCTTTGCAAGCCGGCCCAATCATATAATACCTACGGCTTTTCACACACACAAGTGAATGCAAGCATACTTGGTCAACAGCCATACAGGTCACACTGAGGGTGGCCATATAAACAACTTTAACACTGTTACAAATATGCGCCACACTGTGAACCCACACCAAACAAGAATGACAAACACATTTCGGGAGAACATCCGCACTGTAACACAACATAAACACAACAGAACAAATACCCAGAACCCCTTGCAGCACTAACTCTTCCGGGACACTACAATATACACCCTCCGCTACCACCTACCCCCCACCCCCACACCCACCTCAACCCCGCCCGCCCACGCTCTCTCAGGGAGAGCATGTCTCAAATTCCAAGCTGCTGTTTTGAGGCATGTTAAAAAAAAATAATGCACTTTGTCACTTCAATAATAAATATGGCAGTGCCATGTTGGCATTTGTTTTTCCATAACTTGAGTTGATTTATTTTGGAAAACCTTGTTACATTGTTTAATGCATCCAGCGGGGCATCACAACAAAATTAGGCATAATAATGTGTTCGTTCCACGACTGTATATATTGGTATCGGTTGATATCGGAATCGTTAATTAAGAGTTGGACAGTATCGGAATATCGGATATCGGCAAAAAAGTAATTATCGGACATCTCTAGTAAGAAGTAAACGAAATGTACTGAATTAAGGCAAGAAATCATCAAAAACACAAACACTGCTTGTCTGCATCACACTGAAACAAAATAAGTCGCCAGCTATGGATGCAAAAAAAGACATTTCCATCCATCCATCCATTTTCTACCAGGTATAATGTTGTATGTCATTGTTACATTACTTCCAAAAACTACTGTAGTTGTTTGTACATTCTTTTGTATACACAATTTCTTGACAAAAAGTTAGTTTTTTCTTTTAGAAGGCATGTCACATGTTGAAATTGTGCTGATTCGATTGTGCTGAATTAATGTCAATTCATTTCAATGGGCGACGTTGATTTGAGATACAACTGTCTTGAGTTATGAGCTACGTCACAAAACCAATAAAGCTTGTAGTTTGAGGTACTACAGTTTAACATAAAACTGCCATGTAGAGTTGTACGGTATACCAGTACTAGTTTAGTATCGCGGTACTCAAAAACGGTACTATACTCTGTTTGAAAAGTACCATGACGTCATGTTGTGACATTGCTGGTTTTACAAGCAGAGGAGCATGTTCGGCAGCACACAATCACGGAGTACTTACAAGCAGACACAGTGTGTTGACAGAAAAGGGAGAATGGACGCATTTTGGCCTAAAAACTGACGATAAAGCTGAAATAACCTCAGGAAGAGGTGCTTTAAGACATGGCTAACTAGCTAGCAGCTAATATCCATCTGCAGTCGGCAGTGTTTTAGCTACTTCTAAATCACTAATCCTCGCCTCCATGGCGACAAATAAAGTGAGTTTCTTACAAGTATCATCCCTGCAGGACGAGGAATAGCTAAACATGCTTCACTACACACCGTAGGAGGACACAATAGCTCACCGGCTTCATCACTAACAAAAGCTAGCGCGCCTGAATGTAAACAAATGCCATGGGTGGATCTACACCTGACATCCACTGTAATGATACAAAGTACAAGAGCGTATCTAGTCGATACTACTATGATTACATCAATATTTTTTACCGTCACAAAATCTTTTCTCCTTTTTTTAAAATTCACATTATGTTTATAAACTCTGAAAATACATTCCTGGACACATGAGGACTTTGAATATGACCAATGTATGAACCTGTCTCTACTTGGTATCGGATCGATACCTAAATTTGTGGTATCATCCAAAACTAATGTAAAGTATCAAACAACAGAAGAATAAGTGATTTTTACATTTGAACAGAAGTGTAGATAGAACATATTGAAATGGAAAGTAAGCAGATATTAACAGTAAATGAACAAGTAGATTAATAATTAATTTTCTACCACTTGTCCTTAATAATGTTGACAAAATATTAGAATGATAAATGACACAATATGTTACTGCACACATCAGCAGTTAAATTAGGAGTCTTTGTTTGCTTACTTACTACTAAAAGACAAGTTGTATAGTATGTTCACTATTTTATTTAAGGACAACATTGTTCTGCGATTGCAATAAGAATCATATGTTTAATGTACTCTAAGATTTTGCTAAAATAAAGCCAATAAATTATTCTCTGCATTTGACCCATCACCCTTGATCACCCCCAGGGAGGTGAGGGGAGCAGTGAGCAGCAGGGATGGCCACGCCCGGGAATCATTATTGGTGATTTAACCCCCAATTCCAACCCTTGATGCTGAGTGTCAAGCAAGGAGGTAATGGCTCCCATTTTTATAGTCTTTGGTATGACTCGGCCGGGGTTTGAACTCACGACCTCCCGATCTCAGGGCGGACACAAAGTAGACTGTTACTTACTTTATTTTCATTTGACGGCAGAAATTAATTGGTTTTAGTGTGTTCAGCATGTATAAAGAATATCAAATTGGGTCTAGTTCCATTTTTCTGTACAGTATGCAGCCCTCGTTGGACACCTTTGATTTAGAACATCTACCATAGTTGTTTCATTAAAATGTCACACCGAGCTCTCCGATGTAAAAATATTATTTCCCTTGATGTGTCTTTTTACTCCGCCTTTTTTGCTGGGGTTAAAACGGCTAAGATGGATGCTGTGGCAACAGGAAGGGAGACGAAAGGCGTCAAAGGATGTGTGCATCCATCCACAGTTCCACAGCATCTTCATTACAGGGCAAGCAGGTCCTGTCAGTGTCTTTTCATTACACAGGGCCCATATATCCACTGTGGGTGTCCAGGCGGTCCGCTCCGTTGCCTGTCAAGAAAAGGCACTCCCGGGGAAAGTCCTCCTATCTCCCTGATCCCACCCCATTGCCGCCGCCACACTACCCTGAGCAAGCGGGAGAGGCCAGGCAGAAAGAGAGGAATCGTGTTTGCCATCAACAGCTCAAGAGAGTAGCATGGCAGCAAGATTGATGACACCCTCCCCGAAAGTAACAAAAGAACTCCTGTGCACGAGGGCCCGCTTATGGAGCTTGATAGAGTTGTCATCCTCTTAATAAACAGCTCTGATATGTCAGCAGCCGAGGCAGCGGGGGACGCTCGGCGCTCACCCACCGAGCCACGGGCGGGATCACCTACTGGCATGGCGGCACGCGTGCACGACGCTCCAGATTGAGGCCCCCCGAGGGCGTCGGCGAAGCAATTACTGGAGAAGAATAAATACATGACAAAAATGTTCCCCGTTTGTTGACTTTAGTGCCGGATGAAACCACCAGCAAAACTGTGTTGAAAAATGGAATTCATCCTGAGAAGTCACTGTGATTTGATGCAAGCAAGTGGCACTTTTAGTTGTATTAATACCGGGTAGAGTGCAGGCTTCAGAAAGAAAAAATAGATTTTAGGCTGTTCACTCGGGGTGTAACGGTACCCCAGAATTACCATCTGGTATGAACCTCGGTTTAAAGTTCATATTCAGGAATGTAAAAAAAATTCAAACTGCGGTATTTTTCCGACTATAAGACGCACTTAATGTCCTTTCATTTTCTCAAAAATCAACAGTGCGCCTTATAACCCGGTGCGCCTAATGTACAGCATGATTCTGGTTGTGCTTACTGACCCCGAAGCTCTTTTATTTGGTACATGGTGTAATGATAAGTGTCAGTGCTTCCCACACATTCATTTATTTGTGGCGGCCCGCCACGAAAGAATTACGTCCGCCACAAATGGATTTTTCGGCTTTTGACTCGCTCGACCGCTCATAAAAGCAATGGGACTCTGTCTGTGAATGGAGCTTGTAGTTACAACTCCGGTGCAGTAGGTGGCGGTAGCCTACTATGCATTGTAACTACGCCAAAATCTTCTGGTGGACCAGAAGAAGAAGAAGACGACGACAAAGTAAAAGAAGAATGGACCGACCACATCAAAATACGAGGATAATGTAGGTTATAGGTAGATAGGTTATAGCTGCATCGCTCGCGGCTCGTCATATAATTAACGTTAATCCGCGATTTCACCGAGCGTTTCACCGCCGCTGTTTGACTCGGTGGCCGGAGCAGACGCACGTAGTAACAGTCACGTGTTAATAGTGATGGGTCCGGCAACACCGATGCATCGGCGCATGCGTCGAGCTCATAAGGCAAAACCCTGTGTCGGTGCGCGTACCGCTTTTAGAAAGTCACGTGACCGATACGCGAACTGTGTCGCACTGACGCCTCCTCTGTGCCCTGTGAGCGGGTCTTTTCTACAGCCGGAGAAATAACTAAGAATAGAAAGTGTCTAAAATTGAATAAGTTGGAAAAACAGGGTTTTTTTGTAATAAAAATGTGTAAAAAAAAAATAAAAAATTCCAGGTCCACAAGCATCCTCATTCACAACACGTTCTCTTAGATTTCCATGTTATGATACATGTTCACATTATTTATTGCCTGTATCTAAAAAAGATGAAAAATATATTTTTATTTAAATGAAGTTATGAAATAATCCTAAATGAAATACAATGACTTGGCTTATATTATTGTATATACTAGGTCATAAAATCAGTGTCAGTTGAGTCGGTCCATAGGTTGCCTGTAGGGATTTTTAATGTCCAGCAGATGTCAGTATTTAGTGACACAGTATTCGACACAGTATCAATACAGTTTTGCAATGTGTCAAAACGCTTCATGAAGCCTCATCAACCCATCACTACCTGTTACCATATCGACGAGCTAACGTGTCCAGGTTATAACCCTGTTGTCAATAAACACACGTGGAGACGGTGCTTCAGATACTACAATACTCAAGCTAAATTGTCCACTGTCCACTGCAGCATGTGAATGCAATGAAAAGAATACAATCTGAGCCAACCAGCTGTTAAAATGTTGTCCAGGTTAATGTTTTGGCCATTAAAGGCCCTTCATTTCAAGATTTCAACTGTGATCGGGCTTTAAACAGGTGGCTGACCTGTTCAGATGAGTGTAACTGCTACTGGTCAAATAACGTGAAATAGCATTTAATTTTACATGTATGCAATGCCATTTAAATGTAATTATAGATAATAATAATAATAATAAATACTTTGTAGTGTTGTAAATAGTCAACGGGAAGGATTTTAGTAAGATATAAGCCATGAGCACTACGCAGCCAGAAAAAATCCTAGGCAGGACAAGTAAAAATATTGGGGCAAGTAGATTTGAGAAGTCGGGCAAGTAGAAAAAAAGCTTAACGTTGAACCCTGCATGTGTTGAGCTGCTGCCGCTTAAGGTTAGACGGCACTGTACATAGAGCGGTTCTGCTCGTTAGTAATAAATTCTAATGTTGGATGTTCACTCCTTCACACAGATGATGTATGCACTAATTAAAGGGGCAGAGCTTTAAAAGACATTTTAGCTTTTATATTTTATAAGATATATTTTTTGTAAGAACCATAATTAATAAATATATTTCAGTGAATAACTAATTGTTCAAATCTGTATATAAATATGTACATAAAGTGTTGTAATTATATTCCAACTCCGCGTTCTTCTTGGTCATCGCCGCTGCCGCCGCCGCCCCCGCCACCGCCCCCGCCCCCCCGACCACACCACCACAAATAGATGCCTGTCCTGTGGGAAACACTGAGTGTGACCAGTAGATGGCAGTCACACATAAGAGATACGTGTAGACTGCAATATGACGCCAGTAAACTACACCAAAACTTCAAATGTTCCATTGAAGGTAAAGAACATTACACACGGCACTCGAAAATCTGTCAAAATGTTTTAGAATTACTTTGAAGCCATACCGCTTGATAGATTGTCGGCCCATTACGGCTACCGTAGTCAGAGATACAAGTATTACTATGGTGTGTGTATAATGTAATAATCACTTATTCTACTCTTGTTTGGATACTTTACATTAGTTTTTGATGATATCACAAATTTATGTGTCGATCCGATACCAAGTAGTTACAGGATCATACATTGGTCATATTCAAAGTCCTCATGTGTCCAGGGATGTATTTCCTGAGTTTATAAACATAATATGAATTTAAAAAAAAGGAAAAAAGACTTTGTGACAATAGAAAATATAGATGTAATTATAGTAGTATCGACTAGATACGCTATTGTACTTTGTATCATTACAGTGGATGTCGGGTGTAGATCCACCCATGGCGTTTGTTTACATTCAGGCACGCTGGCTTTTGTTAGCGGTGACGCCAGTGAGCTATTGTATCGTCCTACGGTGTGTAGTGAAGCATGTTTAGCTATTCCTCATCCTGCAGGGATGATACTTGTAAGAAACTCACTTTATAGGTGCAAAATGGCACCTATTAGCAGACATATTATCTGGCGTTTTGTTTCACAATATTATGCAAAACTAACTTGTCTTACCTTCTGGTACCTGCTGATGTGTATTTGAGATTTGCTTAAGTCCTGAAAATTTGCGCAAGTCCGCCACTGTATTATAATAATAATATGACCCCTTTAATGCGCCTTATAATCTGGTGCGCCTTTTGTATGAAAATAGACCTGACTAGACCCGATCCTCGGCAGTGCGCCTTATAATCCGGTGCGCCCTATGGTCCGGAAAATACGGTACTTTTACTGTTCATGTCAGGATGTATGTTTTGGATTGGATACAGTACCTCACTTTAAAGTTTATTTTCAGGAATGTAAAAAAATTCTAACTAGTAACAAGTCATCATTCACCAATGAATAAAAAGTCTTCAAAAATGTTACAATAAAAAATATCATCATAAAGAGGTTATATGTATATATATATATATATATATATATATATATATATATATATATATATATATATATATATTAGTGCTGTCAAATTATTATTTAAAAAAAAAAATCTGATTAATCACACTTTTTATTTTGGAGTCATCACAGGTTGCTACTCGCTTGCATAATCTAAATTAATTTACAAAAGACCCCAATATGTGAACACAAATAGGGATCAACATTTTTGGCCACAATACCGATCCGATTTATTGCCGTCAGATCCGATTTCGAGTCTTGATTATATACCTTCACAATAGATATAAAACTGAAAATGTTTTATGGCAAGTACGTAACTAAAGCAAACACAATAACAATTTTTTTTTATAAAACATATCTTATTATAAAACTCAAAACCAGTGAAGTTGGCACGTTGTGTAATTCGTAAATAACAACAGAATACAATGATTTGCAAATCCTTTTCAACTTATATTCAATTGAATAAACTGCAAAGACAAGATACTTAATGAGAAACTTGGTTTTTTTTTGCAAATAATCATTAACTTAGAATTTAATGGCAGCAACATATTGCAAAAAAGTTGTCACAGGGGAATTTTTACCGCTGTGTTACATGGCCTTTCCTTTTAACAACACTCGGTAAACGTTTGGGAACTGAGGAGACCAATTTTTGAAGCTTTTCAGATGGAATTTTTTCCCATTCTTGCTTGAGTACAGCTTAAGTTGTTCAACAGTCTCGTCATACCACAGAACACTTTCCCACTTTGCATGAGTCCATCTTCGATGAGCTTGGGCCCAGCAAAGCCGGCGGCATTTCTGGGTGTTGTTGATAAATGGCTTTCGCTTTGCATAGTAGAGTTTTGACTTGCACTTACAGATGTAGCGACAAACTGTAGTTACTGACAGTGGTTTTCTGAAGTGTTCCTGAGCCCATGTGGTGATATCCTTTACACACTAATGTCGCTTTTTGATGCAGTACCGCCTGAGGGATCAAAGGTCGCGGGTATTCAATGTTGGTTTTTTTGCTGCTTAATTTGCTGGTATTGTTGTAAATCAGATTTGTGGTATTGAATGCTGCATGCAATTCTTTTTAACAAATTAAAGTGGCTAAAGCACAATAACTAAACAAAAACAACTACTATTGGCTCCCACTGAAATCATATGTGTTTTGCTCTCAAAGCCTTCTGTATCTAGAGACATTGACCCTGAGTTTGTTAACAATAACAAAAACGACCCAAAAAATATTTTGTAAAAATAAGAAAAATCAAAATAAATTATTAGCTTCTCTTTTCTTCTCTCTCGTTGTGTTTTTCTTTGAGCTATCTCTCTTTATCCGCACTCTGCTGTCTCCGCCCCCACATGCACACAGGCCATATCACTAGCAGCTCTAGCTACATCACCAGTAGGTGGACTGCTCTCATGTGCGCACTATTGAAGCAGTCTTGTGCTTATTTTACTCATTAAACAAATCATGGAAGCAACAAAATAAACAAAACGATGCTTTTTTATAATTTAATTTAATCAATTTACTCAATGAGCTGTTGTAAGGATGAGCTGGGATCGGCAGCCCATCAGCCGCTCATCAATCAGATACATACTTGCCAACCTTGAGACCTCCGATTTCGGGAGGTGGGGGAGGGGGGGGGCGTGGTGGAGGGGCGTGGTTGGGGGCGTGGCTAAGAGGGGAGGAGTATATTTACAGCTAGAATTCACCAAGTCAAGTATTTCATATATATATATATATATACAGTGGGGCAAAAAAGTATTTAGTCAGCCACCGATTGTGCAAGTTCTCCCACTTAAAATGAAGACAGAGGTTTGTAATTTTCATCATAGGTACACTTCAACTGTGAGAGACATAATGTGAAAAAAAAATCCAGGAATTCACATTGTAGGATTTTTAAAGAATTTATTTGTAAATTATGGTGGAAAATAAGTATTTGGTCAATAACAAAAATTCAACTCAATACTTTGTAATATAACCTTTGTTAGCAATAACAGAGGTCAAACGATTACTATAGGTCTTTACCAGGTTTGCACACACAGTAGCTGGTATTTTGGCCCATTCCTCCATGCAGATCTTCTCGAGAGCAGTGATGTTTTGGGGCTGTCGCCGAGCAACACGGACTTTCAACTCCCTCCACAGATTTTCTATGGGGTTGAGCAGGGCCGGCCCGTGGCATAGGCCGTATAGGCAAATGCTAAGGGCGCCGTCCATCAGGGGGCGCCACGCCAGTGCCACAAATGTTGGAGAAAAAAAAAAAAAAAAAAAAAAAAAAAAGTTGGTACTATTATTTCTAAATACAAAAAATAATCCCACGTTAATTAAAATGCAAAGTAAAGCCTATTTAATAGAAATATTATTTGTTACAACATTACGCCCCCCCTCCCCTCCCTTCCTGTATCATGACTCTTTTTGGACGTCACCACATCAAAAAATCAACACAAGATGCCAAAACTGTCAGGTGCCCAGGGTAGAAAAAAGAGAAAAGAAGAGGAGGAGAAACGAGAAAAGACAGAAGTAGCAGGTAGGTAACGTTAGCCTACATGAAATTATTTGTCTGTTACAGAATGTGATAGTAACCTGGCTTTTTAGCATTAAGCTAATGTTACATGATTCGGCAATTGCTAATCAATAAATAGCTAGTTCTGTTTTAACGTCGGGTTAATATTGTGGAGGGGACTAAATTGTTATGAAAAATAATAATGTAATGTTAGCCTACATGCAATTATTTGTCTGTTACAGAATGTGATAGTAACCTGGCTTTTTAGCATTAAGCTAATGCTACATGATTCGGCAATTGCTAATCAATAAATAGCTAGTTCTGTTTTAACGTCGGGTTAATATTGTGGAGGGGGCTAAATTGTTATGGAAAATAATAATGTAACGTTAGGTAATTACAGTACTCCCACCTTACATTCCTCAGGGACATTTCTTTCTTTTTTTTAGTTTATTTCGAACATGAACACACTTACATCATAATACATCACACAATTTCATATCATTTCACTTTACATCATGCCCGAAAAGGAGTAGGAAGAAGCAAAGCTTATTTAATCCTACCCCTTTCCCACTTCAAAGCGTTTACAAATATATAGAATCATTTACTGACCTTTTTATATAATAAAATAACATTTATGAATTAGTATACAACAGTTTTGTAATATGTAATTAATTAATTAATTCAGTCATTATTAACACACTGAGATGAAGAATATCTTATTTTCAATAAGGTTGAAAGTATTTCTCATAATTCTTCTTCTTTGTACTCTGAGTTGAGTTGAGTTGAGTTTGAGTTTATTTCGAACATGCAAGTATACAACATGATACATCACAATCTCCAGTTTCTCTTTTCAACATGTTTGAAAAGGAGTAGGAAGAAGCAGAGCTTATTTAATCCTACCCCTTTTCTTTTACATAACAGTTGCTAAAACTTTTGTTCACTTCCTGTTCTCAATTTATTCACAATATACTCCATAAGTAATCACAATAAAATAAGTAAATAAATGATAATTGGTGAAGTAAGTTACATTTCATATGTTGAGATAAGTAAGATTATTTTGTGAGTGAAAGAATGAAAGAATGGATGAGTTAAATAAATTCAGAATGTTTATCATGGTTCTTCTTCTTTGTACTTTGTAAACACTTTGTGTTTGAAGAGTTTCTTGAAGTGGATCATATTAGTACATTGTTTGATTGCTTTGCTTAATCCATTCCATAATTTAATTCCACATACTGATATACTGAAGGTCTTAAGTGTTGTACGTGCATACAAATGTTTTAAATTACATTTCTCCCTAAGATTATATTTCTCCTCTTTTTTTGAGAAGAATTGTTGTATATTCTTGGGTAGCAGGTTATAGTTTGCTTTGTGTATAATTTTAGCTGTTTGCAAATTCACTATGTCGTAGAATTTCAATATCTTTGATTCAATAAATAAAGGATTTGTGTGTTCTCTATATCCAACATTATGTATTATTCTAACTGATCTTTTTTGTAACACCGTTAATGAATGAAGTGTACTTTTGTAATTATTTCCCCATATTTCTGCACAATAACTCAGATATGGTAACACTAGTGAGCAGTAGAGAATATGAAGTGATTTTTTGTCTAGAACATGTTTTGCTTTATTCATTATTGACGTGTTTCTTGCTACTTTATGTTGTATATTTTTTACGTGAGATTTCCAGTTCAATTTATCATCAATCATTATACCAAGAAATTTGGCTTCATTTACTCTTTCAATTTCTATTCCGTCTATTTGTATTTGTGTCTTCTACTGTTACCAAATAGCATTATTTTAGTTTTACTGAGATTCAACGATAGTCTGTTTTTGTCAAACCATCTTTTTAATTTGTTAATTTCTTCTGTTATTATTTGTAGTATCTTCTGTGTGTTCTCTCCTGAACAAAACGCTGTTGTATCATCCGCAAATAATACTAACTTTAAATCTTTTGTAACTTTACAAATGTCATTTATATATAGATTGAATAATTTAGGTCCTAGTATTGATCCCTGAGGTACACCACAGGATATATTTAGCGTTGTAGAGGTGTGTTCGCCTACCTTCACGTATTGTTTCCTGTTCATTAGATAACTTCTTATCCAGTTTAAGACTAACCCTCTGATGCCATATCGTTCTAGTTTTTTGATTAAAATATTGTGATTAATTGTGTCAAATGCTTTAGTTAGATCCATAAAAACTGCTGCCGCACATTTTTTATTATCTATAGCATTGGTAATTTCTTCTGTAATATCAATTAAAGCCATCGAAGTTGAAACATTAGCTCTGTATCCATATTGATTTTCTTCGAGTATTCTATTTTTATTTATGAAACTCTCCAATCTGTTATTGAACAGTTTTTCAATGTGCTCTGTAAGCACTATTATTTTGAACAACCTCTTAAACTGGCTCATATCAGTACAATTTTTAACTTCTTTACTTAATCCATTCCATAATTTAATTCCACATACTGATATGCTAAAAGTTGTTGTACGTGCATATAAATGTTTGTATTAGATCTTTTAAGCAGGTGTTTTTTGTTTACATTGTTATTGCCTTCTGGTTAGCTAATGTTTGCCCTGCAGGTAATAGTCACTTTTCCACCCCTTTATATATTAGGTATAGTTGTAAGTAAAAAAAAAAAAAGGTCAAAGACAAAGCTATTCGGGTTCTTGTGAGTATATACACATACCTGCCAACTTTTGAAATCAGAAAAACCTAGTAGCCAGGGTCCAGGGGCCGCAGGCCCCGGTAGGTCCAGGACAAAGTCCTGGTGGGGGGTTCAGGCTTCGCCCCCCGACGCAAAATGATTATTAGCAATCAGACAGGTTAAAATGTTGCTAAAACCATCACTTTTCTATCAGTCACAGTGACTTTTCAAAACAAAAATATTACAGCAAAAATCATATGGGTTGATTGACATGTTTATTCTGTAAGATAACTTCAAAAATTCACATTTCTATCACAATTATCATACTGTAAACATGGTAAGCTAACTTCATTAAAATTAATAGTCCTGTCAATAGCATGGAATTACAATTCAAATGTAGTTTTTTTGTAAGCCTTTCAAAAGAATTCAAAATATGAAAAATTAATGAAAATTAATTTAAGCCATCAGACACTTGAAAAGTGGCACATCACATCTCTAATGTAATCATTTGAACTTTTCAACAGAAATAGCACTGCAAAAATATTAAGGACATACTTCTGTATTTTGGTAGTTATGCTGTCAACATTTAACAAGATTTCTTCAACTTGGACTTGAAAGCATAAATAGTATAAACACTTTTAACAGTATAACAGTACTAAACAATTCCAATAGATAACATTGGTGTCATTACCTTTTTGTGGCTAAAATCCGAAAAACGTTGAAAGTTTTCCACTTGTATCGCTAGCAACGGCATTAGACTTGTGTTCTTTTGTCCCAACGTGGTCTTTTACATCGCTAATTCCTCCGTGTCCGATCGAAAAATCTTGTCTGCACAAGGTGCAATTCGCGTAGTTTTCACCCTTTTTGGAACGGATAATTATTCCCGGATAGGCTTTTGAATATTCTTCACGGAATGACTGCAGTTTTCTTTTCGGTTTAAGACTCGTTTGCGATTTTTCTCCGGCTGATTCCATGATCGTTCGCTCATTTGGAAACAATGGCAACAGGTGCCTCGTGCTTGGCAGCGGTGCTATAAATAGCCTCGCGCATTTAAAAAAATTTTTTTTTTTCAATTAATGAAAAACCGTATTTTTTATCACTGCAACCGTAACCCGGAATAGGTTGATGAAAACCGTACTAATTACGGGAAAACCGGAGTAGTTGGCAGGTATGTATACACTTCACTGCCGATGTGGGGAGGGGCGCCACCTAAAATCTTGCCTAGGGCGCCAGATTGGTTAGGGCCGGGCCTGGGGTTGAGGTCTGGAGACTGGCTAGGCCACTCCAGGACTTTCAAATGCTTCTTACGGAGCCACTCCTTCGTTGCCCGGGCGGTGTGTTTGGGATCATTGTCATGCTGGAAGACCCAGCCACGTTTCATCTTCAAAGCTCTCACTGATGGAAGGAGGTTTTGGTTCAAAATCTCACGATACATGGCCCCATTCATTCTTTCCTTATCACGGATCAGTCGGCCTGTCCCCTTAGCAGAAAAACAGCCCCAAAGCAGGATGTTTCCACCCTCATGCTTCACAGTGGGTATGGTGTTCTTGGGATGCAACTCAGTATTCTTCTTCCTCCAAACACGACGAGTTGAGTTTATACCAAAAAGTTCTATTTTGGTTTCATCTGACCACATGACATTCTCCCAATCCTCTGCTGTATCATCCATGTGCTCTCTGGCAAACTTCAGACGGGCCTGGACATGCACTGGCTTAAGCAGGGGGACACGTCTGGCACTGCAGGATTTGATTCCCTGTCGGCGTAGTGTGTTACTGATGGTAACCTTTGTTACTTTGGTCCCAGCTCTCTGCAGATCATTCACCAGGTCCCCCCCGTGTGGTTCTGGGATTTTTGCTCACCGTTCTCATGATCATTTTGACCCCACGGGATGAGATCTTGCGTGGAGCCCCAGATCGAGGGAGATTATCAGTGGTCTTGTATGTCTTCCATTTTCTGATAATTGCTCCCACAGTTGATTTTTTCACACCAAGCTGCTTGCCTATTGTAGATTCACTCTTCACAGTCTGGTGCAGGTCTACAATTCTTTTCCTGGTGTCCTTCGACAGCTCTTTGGTCTTGGCCATAGTGAAGTTTGGAGTCTGACTGTTTGAGGTTGTGGACAGGTGTCTTTTATACAGATAACAAGTTCAAACAGGTGCCATTAATACAGGTAACGAGTGGAGGACAGAAGAGCTTCTTAAAGAAGAAGTTACAGGTCTGTGAGAGCCAGAGATCTTCCTTGTTTGAAGTGACCAAATACTTATTTTCCACCATAATTTACAAATAAATTATTTAAAATTCCTACAATGTGAATTCCTGGATTTTTTTTCACATTCTGTCTCTCACAGTTGAAGTGTACCTATGATGAAAATTACAGACCTCTGTCATCATTTTAAGTGGGAGAACTTGCACAATCGGTGGCTGACTAAATACTTTTTTGCCCCACTGTATATATATATATATATATATATATATATATATATATATATATATATATATATATACATATATGTCAAGTATTTCATATATATATATATATATATATATATATGAAATACTTGACATATATGTATATATATATATATATATATATATATATATATATATATATATATACATATATGTCAAGTATTTCATATATATATATATATATATATGAAATACTTGACATATATGTGTATATATATATATATATATATATATATATATATATGTATATATATATATATATATATATATATATATATATATATATATATATATATATATATAATATATAATACTTGACTTTCAGTGAATTCTAGCTATAAATATATATTTATTTTATTGTATATATATATATATATATATAAGAAATACTTGAATTTCAGTGTTCATTTGTTTACACATATACTTGTTGAGTTAAGGGTTGAATTGTCCATCCTTGTTCTATTCTCTGTCACTATTTTTCTAACCATGCTGAACATGATGATGCATTGATGTGTGGCGCGCACAAAGTGCTTTCATCAAATGCACTAGATGGCAGTATTGTCCTGTTTAAGAGTGTCACAACATTGCTGTTTACGGCAGACGAACTGCTTTAGGGTAGACCAAAACGTGACTGCTGAGTCCGCCTGAATTTCGGGAGATTTTCGGGAGATAATTTGTCCCGGGAGGTTTTCGGGAGAGGCGCTGAATTTCGGGAGTCTCCCGGAAAATCCGGGAGGGTTGGCAAGTATGATCAGATAAGAGAGGCAAATATCAGCCCCGATCCAATACCATGATCGGGATCGGGACATCTCTAGACACAGACACAATTTTACTATTAGATTGCCATACAGAATTTTTTTTAGTGTGTACATAATTTGTTTGCTCAAAACCTGCTAACTGTTTTATCTAAAATCCAGTCTAGGGCAGACCTGGGCAAATTAAGACCTGCGGGCCGCGTTCGGCAAGTTAAGCTTTACAATCTGGCCCGCCGGACATTCCCGAATCATTTTTTTTAGATCTTTAAGATGGAAATTGTAGCTGCCATTATGATGTGCAGTGATGTTTTCAAATGAATCTGCGCTTTTGCATGATATACTAGTTCAGTGGTTCTTAACCTGGGTTCGCTATAACACTAGGGGTTGGATGAGTCGGGCTCAGGGATTCGGCGGAGGTCAAAACACACCCGACTCATCGTGTAAATAAAAACTTCTCCGTATCGGCGTATTACGGATACGGCAACAGCAGAAGTCACACTGATTTGCAGGTGTGTAATTTGTTGTGAGTTTATGCACTGTGTTGGTTTTGTTCTTTGAACAAGGTGATGTTCATGCACGGTTCATTTTGTGGACCAGTAAAAAAACACGGTAACACTTTGGTATGGGGAACATATTCACCATTAATTAGTTGCTTATTAACATGCAAATTAGTAACATATTGGCTCTTAACTAGTCATTATTAAGTACTTATTAATGCCTTATTCGGCATGGCCTTATTATAACCCTAACCCTCTAACCCTGGCCCTAACCCTCTAACCCTAACCCTAACCAAATAACTCTAAATTAAGTCTTTGTTACTTAGAATATGTTCCCCATACTAAAGTGTTACCAAAAACATATAACTTTGTCTTGAATTTGAAAAAAAACAACATTTTATTTTTCACTAAAGAAGGGTTCGGTGAATGCGCATATGAAACTGGTGTGGTCCAACAAGGTTAATAACCACTGTACTAGTTACTATGGTAATCTAAGTCACAGCAGCTCAGACGAGGCACCAAGCAGTGTGGGTGGTTTCCACAGAGTGTTTCCAGAGCGGCCAGCCTGAAATGCGGATGCCAGGGACAGACGCGAAACGAGATTTTTGCAACAAAGTTCTAAACCTTAGTGATGTATCAGATGTATCAGATTTTAGTATAAATCCAAATATAAACCCTTTGCGTTTATATTTGTTCTGTTTGTTGCATTTTTGTTGCGTTTCGCTTGATTGTAAAATATGTCGATCGAGAGGGGGTGTGACGTTCATATGTTGTCAATATTCAGTGTTTTATCGTTCATAGTTAATATTGTAAATCCCACATTCTTTATTTCTTTATTTTCATGTATACTCTGGGTATCTCATTCAGTAAAACATTTTTAAATTCCATTCCGTTTTTAAGGCGGTCTGTCATTACGTTTTTAGCATTCAATCAGACATTATTGTGAGGTTTTGTATTAGAGTTCCTAAAGATCAGATATACCAGCCCCCAGACACATTTTGTTCTCTAAATTTGGCCACCCCGAGTCCAAATAATTGCCCGGGCCTGGTCTAGGGTGTATTTTCAATAGAAATTTGGCAGAGAGCACACCAGTCGGAGTCTCCTCACTCATCTTTGCACTGAGGTATGCATTGACCTGATCACTGACCGTATAACGACCCACTCCGCCTTTCACCCGCAGTTAAAGTAAAGGAGCATTCCAAATATATTGGGTGATTAATCTGCATTTATACATGATTAATATGATAATTGTTTGTGATTAAGTGCATGAGTTAATGCATTCAATTTGACAGCTTCAATATTTATATACAGTAACCTCAGCTATACGGTAATGTAATCATCGTCATTGGTCTGTCTGTCTGTCACTCCAGCTGTCCAACATCCATCGTTAGTTCGTTAGCAACACAACTCAAAAAGTTCTCAGCAGATTTTCATCAAACCACAACGTTAATTTATGTTTACGCTTCTGTGTATGTGTGCCTGCTAGCGGCTCCGCAAAGACAAAGATGGTGGAGACAGATAAGAGTGTTCACCCCGTTTTCTTCATTCCGCTATAGATAGCTCAAAGAGTAACTGGCTTATTTTCAATGATAGAAAATGTAATTACATTGTGGGGCTGATCTGCATAATTTCTACTATGTTATTTTATGTTTACCTTACAAGCTTTAACTTCTGGGAGCATGTATGCAAGTGCCGCCGCCTCCACCCGCAGAGACCAAGAGAGTGGAAGACTGACAAAAAGCTTCAGTCTGTTTCTTTCATTCCGCTATAGATTAGCTCAAAATGTTATGGCCGGATTTAGATGTAACTTTTAGGAAATGTCAGAATAGGGATAAAGAAAATGTGATTACATTTTGGGGATAATCTCGTTTACCGTACGGGGGGATAGGACCTTGCAGAGGTCTGCAACAGTAGCAGTTTCAACAGTGTACAAAACTGTACATTATTTTATTTTCGGACCTCAAAGTTCCCTATTGTCTGAAGTACAGGATTAATAGTTCCAACCTTTTACACCGCTCCCCATCTTGACTGAACACTAGTGGCACATTACTTTCATCTTATCCACTTGTCCTTGTCCATTTATATAAAGTACAGGCCAAAAGTTTGGACACACATTCTCATTCAATGCGTTTTCTTTATTTTCATGACTATTTACATTGTAGATTGTCACTGAAGGCATCAAAACTATGAACATGTGGAGTTATGTACTTAACAAAAAAAGGTGCAATAACTGAAAACATGTTTTATATTCTAGTTTCTTCAAAATAGCCCCCCTTTGCTCTGATTACTCCTATGCACACTCTTGGCATTCTCTCGATGAGCTTTAAGAGGTAGCCACCTGAAATGGTTTTCACTTTCACATGTCATAGTTTTGATGCCTTCAGTGACAATCTACAATGTAAATTGTCATGAAAATAAAAAAA
Source organism: Nerophis lumbriciformis (assembly GCF_033978685.3). Classification (NCBI taxonomy): domain Eukaryota; kingdom Metazoa; phylum Chordata; class Actinopteri; order Syngnathiformes; family Syngnathidae; genus Nerophis; species Nerophis lumbriciformis. Next base: position 17,669,174 of record NC_084566.2, read on the forward strand.
AACGCATTGGGCTGTACTGTATTTCATCGCGAAAGCATAATGTTCCCAAACGACCAAGCTGTGGCTTTTCCTCGGCACTATCCGGCCATGACTCCCGCTAGCTCAAGGCTGAGCTGCACTGTATTTGTTTACCCAATTGAGACGTGACTGTATCGCGAGACATTTATATATACTGTCTATTTACACATACTGTCTCCCATATGTGTTCCATGTGAAAAATTGGTACCCTTATGTACCGTAGCGAAAAATCAGATGCTAATACAAACAAATACAAATTTACCATTCTAATTCTGATAGATCACAAACCAAGTACAATTTGCGACAAGATTTCAATGCTATACAACACTGGTTTAATAACTTGTTCTTAAAATGAAAAAATCCCGATCTATGGTGTTTGGCATATCTCATGTTTATCTCAACTTGGTCTGTGGATCGACTCTAAACCTACCTTTAAACCACATATTGATTATATTTGTAAGAAAATGTATGTCTGTTTGGGTTCTCTCAGATCAAGCCATTGTTTTTCATTTTATGGTTAGAAAAAGAATAATTTCACAATTGTTACTTCCCACACTAGATTATGCGGATGTCGTTTACCAAAACAATACTGACTCTATCGTTAAACCTCTCAACATTCTATATAATTCTTTATGCAGATTTGTCCTGAGATATCAATTCAGAACTCACCGTTGTGTCATGTACGACGATGTTAATTGCCTTCATACTAAGTCAATGCGTCACTTTCATTGGTTTGTTTCTTTTGAAAATAATTTATTTACATGTCCCACCATACTAAAAACAACTTTTAGTTCAATGTACAGCTCCCTATTCTCTTAGACCGGGGGTCTAGAGCAGCATAGTGCCGCCCTAGTGGCTCCCTGGACCTCTTTCAGAGATGTGTGAAAATGGAAAAAGTGGGAGAACAAACATGACACAAACCTTCCTAATTGTTAGAAATCCCACTGTTTATGTTATACATGCTTCACTGATGAGAGTATTTGGCAAGCACCGTTTTGTCCTACTAATTTCAGTGATCTCTGAACTCATCGTAGTTTGTTTACATGTACAAATTTCTCTGATGCTGCCACAGAAAGACGTGTTTTATGCCACTCTTTCTTTGTCTCATTTTGTCCACCAAACATTTTATGCTGTGCGTGAATGCACAAAGCTGAGCTTTGTTGACTTTATTGATTTGCTGGAGTGCTTATCAGGCATATTTGTTCAATCCACGACTGCAAGTTAATCGATGCTAACATGCTATTTAGCAGAGGTGTGGACTCGAGTCACATGACTTGGACTCGAGTCAGACTCGAGTCATGAATTTGATGACTTTAGACTCGACTTGACAAAATGTAAAAAGACTTGCAACTCGACTTAGACTTTAACATCAATGACTTGTGCCTTCACTTGGACTTGAGCCTTTTGAATTGACATGACTTGACACGACTTGCTACTTTCCCCAAAACCCAAAGATGAAAAAGTTATTCGGGAGCGCTCCGTATTTTTCATTGTGTACTTGTCTATCAGCGTTGCGTGTGTCAGCTGGTGTGCTGTCAGTACAACAGCCAATCAAATTAGATCTACTTTGTTTTCATCACACAGCATTCATCCAATCAAATTGCAGGACAACCAACGAAGAAGACATGTCCAAACCACACGCCAGTGAACAAAAAATGATACCTAAAATAATTTTGTTTGGGTATAAAAATTACGAGGTGGTCAACACAAAACGGTTTGCAGTATGCAACACATGCAGTTCCAAAATTACTGATGGAGAGGCAACAACTTCCAACTTCGTCCGGCATTTGAAGTTGCACAAAGAACGGTAAGTTTTGAATGTAAGATAACATTTATTGGCTAAGTAACGTGACTTTTATTTGCTGTGTAGTTTAATCAGTGAGGCTGTAAACTAACTGCTAACGTTATAACGTTATTGCAAATACGGGAATCTGTTGCAGTTCACTACCTTATTCATACTTTTTGTTCAGTGATTTTTTTTTAAGCAGGGTTACGTTAGTCAATATATCACACGTAACGTTAGACGGCGGTCAGCAGCACCGCGTATTTTAGCCACCTAAAAAAAGACAAAAATAGTAAAATAAAGGTCAGTTAAAATGTATACTATATTATGAATATGTGTACCGTTTTAGCTAGCTTTCTGACATACTGTTGGTTGTTTACCTCAGTGGTCCCCAACCACCGGACCGCGGCCCGGTACTGGTCCGTGGATCGATTGGTATCGGGCCGCACAAGAAATATATATATTTTTTTTTTTTTCTTTTTTTAATTAAATCAACATAAAAAACACAAGATACACTTACAAGTAGTGCACCAACCCAAAAAAACTCTCTCCCCCCTTTTGTTCTGGGCATTGAACATGAAGACTCTTCCTTCACTGTTACGAGTGGCCATGAGTCTTGGCAGTGCCTGCCTCCAGTGCTCCAGTGGAGCGAGTTTTCAGCCATGGTGGCATCATACTACGCCCCCATCGTGCACAAATGACTGACAGACTCTTGGCTAATTTGGTCTTTTGCAAATGCAATGCAGCATAGGGCCCTGACATATAAAAAGTACAATTTTTTGTTATGTTCACGTATATGTCATGTTTTTTCAATGTTAACACTTTTGTACAAATAAGTACTTTTGCACTTTATTTTTCAATGTGTTTGTTCTGTAAAGGAATGAGTTAATGTTTAAAATGACTGGTTAATAGTGCTATTATGAAGTGCAATGTCAGCACAATTTTCTTTCCTGCAATTTAAAATGCACTTGTTTTAATAAATAAATACAGCGTTTGAAAAGCATACACAATCTGTGTTAATATATTAGTCTGTGGTTAAAAGGACTTGAAAGGACTCGAAACTCAAAATGCAGGACTTAGGACTTGACTTGAGACTTTCCAGTCTTGACTTTGGACTTGACTCGGGGCTTGCCTGTCTTGACTCGGGACTTGACTCGGACTTGAGGGCAAAGACTTGAGACTTACTTGTGACTTGCAAAACAATGACTTGGTCCCACCTCTGCTATTTAGGCTAGCTGTATGTACATATTGCATCATTATGCCTCTTTTGTAGGTATATTTGAGCTCATTTAATTTCCTTTACTTATGTCCTCTGTGTATTTAATTTATATTTGCATGTCTCATGACACATTATCTGTATGTAATATTGGCTGCATTTCTCATAGTTGTTTGTGTGACATGTTGTTCCAGACCACAGCAAACGTTACCCAGCTTGCAAAGATTGTAATAAATCTATTAGAAGAAGACAGCCTGCCGTTTCCTTAAACTTGGACACACACATATATACCTCTGGCCATTCTAAACCAGTAATTTCCTGAAGTTATCTCATCCTGTGAGAAGCCTCCATTTTACTAATGATTTCCAATGTTGCAAAAATGTTTGGAAACATTTTTTAAATATAACACTTCTGTCAATGAAGATTTGCGTCAGCCTTTGATAGTAGGCTATTATAGCTACTATAGACACTTACATCATGTGTTGCCTTCATTATAACACTTACAGTATATAAGACTTTTAATTTTTTTGCGGCTCCAGACAGATTGTTTTCAATTTTTATTTTTGGTCCAATATCGCTCTTTCAACATTTTGGGTTGCCTACCTCTATCTTAGAATTAATGAATTATACATTTTTTACAGTCCCTAAAATTTACAAAGAAATAGGCCATAGGTCATTCAAGTTTAAAGCCCCATCTGATTGGAATAATCCTGCTTTTTTAAATCCATAACTACTTTTTTTATCTTTAAATCAAATTTATTTTCCCACTTGCAAACAAGTTGTTCTTATTTCTGATGTTGAAGTTGTATTCTGTTGCTCCTGATGTAGTACTGTATTGTATTGTATTGTAATCTATTGCAATGGTTTTTGTAAATGTGTGTGAGCAGGTGTGATGTGGGGTGCTGTGGAAGTGGCCGAGCGGTGTGTTTTTGTGTTTTATTGTAATGTATGTTTTATGTTTCCTGTACCCTCTTGAAAACGAGATGCTGCATCTCAAGGGGCTATCCTGAATACATTTACAAACCCCAACACCAATGAATTTGGCATGTTGTGTAAATCGTAAATAAAAACAAAATACAATGATTTGCAAATCCTTTTCAACTTATATTCAATTGAATAGACTGCAAAGACAAGATATTTAACGTTCAAACTGGAAAACGTTATTTTTTGCAAATATTAGCTCATTTGGAATTTGATGCCTACAACATGTATCAAAAAAGCTGGCACAAGTGGCAAAAAAGACTGAGAAAGTTGAGGAATGCTCATCAAACACTTATTTGGAACATCCCACAGGTGAACTGGCTAATTGGGAACAGGTGGGTGCCATGATTGGGTATAAAAGCAGCATCCATGAAATGCTCAGTCATTCACAAACAAGGAGGGGGCGAGGGTCACCACTTTGTGAACAAATGCGTGAGAAAATTGTCCAACAGTTTAAGAACAACCTTTCTCAACCAGCTATTGCAACAAATTTAGGGATTTCGCCATCTACGGTCCGTAATATCATCTAAAGGTTCACAGAATCTGGAGAAATCACTGCACGTAAGCGATGATATTACGGACTTTCGATCCCTCAGGCGGTAATGCATCAAAAAGCGACATTAGTGTGTAAAGGATATCACCACATGGGCTCAGGAACACTTCAGAAAACCACTGTCAGTAACTACAGTTTGTCGCTACATCTGCAAGTGCAAGTTTTTTTTGTTTTTTTTTGTGTCCTGTCCAGCTTCTCAGGCAAATTATATAGTTGATGTAGATGCCCATGTCGGCTGTTCAGATTTACTTTACAAAAGAGAAGTGTAGGATACTTCTCTTGTTGCCTTTTTTGGATTTGACTTTATTAAAAGTATTTATATTATCATCTAGTGCAGCCGGGCCGGAGCAGGAGGAGATAGAAAGAGAAAAAAAAGAAGACATAGGGGGAAATGGTGGGAACAAGAGGGGGATTAGACAGAGAGACAAAAACAACAACAGCAAACAACAACAACAACAACAACAACAATAGAGCAACATCAGCAAATACGACATGTACAAATATGATGGTAAAAGTAACAGCAAATAAGCAGTTAGCGAAGAATAAAAAATAATACAGAAATGACAATGAGCATGATTACACTACAAATGGAGCAATACAAATACCAATAGAAATAGCGCTATTGATAAAGAACACTACCAATACTTTACCTTTATTATCAACAATACTGATGTTCAAATGCAACAATACATATACGTAATGATAACTTGAGATACGAAAGAATGCAGAAAAATGGAGGGGGAGAAAGAAAAGCAACCTATATTAACCTTGTAGATTGCTATAGTAACAATAGGTTAAGCTTTGTCAGTGTGCCATGTGTTATACCCAGTTTACCCTAGGGCAACAACGTTAATATATGTTTGATGAAACGTGATTATGTGCATGAGTGTAAGTATGCATATGTACTTGTATATGTACAGAATGTGTATATGTGTTTGTACAATGAATGTATATGTACAAAATGTGTATGTGTTTGTACAGTGAATGTATATGTACAGAATGTGTATATGTGTTTGTACAGTGAGTGTATATGTACAGTATGTGTATGTGTATGTTTGTATATTGAATGTGCGTGTGGGTGTACAAACTTTAAGTATGTAAGTATGTACTGTATTTGTGTATGTATATGGGAGCGTAGGTACCTATGTATGTGAATTTGTATGTACAAGTGCAAGTTAAAACTCTACTATGCAAAGCGAAAGCCATTTATCAACACCCAGAAACGCTGCCAGCTTTGCTGGTTTTGAGTTTTGTAAGTGAATATACCCCAAATGTTTTCACAATACATACTTGATTTATGTCTCAAATTTTCCACAAAATGTACATACCATCTCAGAAATACTTTTGCTTTGCAAATACCACATTTTAGCGGTCAATATGTAGCAAGTACCATTGATACCACCGTTTTGTGACATATGGGTAGTGTTTCCCATGCATTCATTTATATATTGCGGCCCGCCACAAATGCATTCGGACCAAAGTGGAACAAATTGATGTTGTTCCACCAGTTGCCCTCACTCATAAACACATCATAATAAGACCGTGTGACTGTAGAGAGTATTGCAGCACTGCTTTAACACACTTGTAGGCAGCGATCAGACAGAGAATGTGTTGCCAATTTAGCGATTATCAACAAGTCTAATGACTGGCCTTATTGGACACATTTGGAGACTCTAACATGGAAACATGCATCCTCTGTACTGCTGTGTACGTGTTTTTCATGCACCATCTGGTGTAGTTTATGCGAAAACTTTTCAGTCTTGATCCGAACCAATCATATGAAAAGAAGCCTCATGAAGCAAGGTGACGCACAAAATGCAAACGACCGCTAACACAAAATTTTAACTCGAACCAAAAGAGAAAGCAGCTACAAAAACAGTTGTTAAAGCAGCTGCCTGACATTTTGGAAGGACTATAAGAGAAAGGGCTGTGGGGTTGTCTGGCAACAGGCTGAAAGAATGTTTAGAGGCCGCTTGTGGCACATTTTATTACCTTGAAATAGAGCTGCACTTCTTCTATGCTGAATTAAGCCTTATAATAAGACGTGAGTGTTAAAACTAATGTGAGCTAAAAGTCAAGCAACACAACTAAAGTTGTTTGCACACACAAACAAAGGCAAAATAAAGCTTGAAAAAGCAGATTTTGGAAAGCTAGTGCCAATGTTCAATTGTAAGCTATGCATGTGCAATACCACTTCTGTCCTGAAGAGGCGATAGTGAGTCAAAGCAGGCGAGGAACTAAAATACAGCTGCTTTTGTTCAATAAATACTTTAACGGTATTAAAAAAGAAAAGGGATTATGCAGGGTAATTGTTACTACTAGACCTTCAGTGAAAGAGAAAGGCACTTGAAACTCCACATGCCCAAAATCTCACAAGTTTTGTATACTGTGGAAAATGTATGCATTTTAGGAGAACCGAAACTGACCTGCAAAAACTCAGTAGCACCCCTTTAAATGTTGATTAGTTTGCCCAGACAATAGTTTCACCAATCCACACAAAATTCAGTGATCCAGTCTGGTGTTCTGTCGAATTTGGCTGCTTCCTCAAAAAAACTACCAGTAGCTTTCACACGCGGTAATTGTCTACATCAGTGGTGTCAAACTCAAGGCTCGCAGGCCAGATCCGGCCCGCAAATGAATTATCTATGGCGCCCGGGATGATATTTGATTAGTATTAGAACCGGCCCGCAGGCCACAGCCGCCTGCTGCTGTTTTGCATGCAGTGTTGGCGCTAGGAATTTTCCAAATGGGGTCCCAGGGACCCCATCAAGTCATAAAAATGGGGTCCCACAGTAAATGTTTGGGGTCCCACTTTTTTGAAACCGTTTTGAAAACAAATGATAAATGTATGCATTATCATGTTGTATCTCACATTCTATATTGTGTTTTGGAAAAAGGTTGTCATAAACGTTACTTAATTCATTTAAAAAAACATAACAAAAAATAAAAATTTATGCATATGTACATTTATTCAGTTATAAACATTCATTCACTTTCTTCTTTCTTTCATGGATCTAAACTTTACCGCTGCTATATTTTTATTGTAATATTTTCAGAATGTGTTTGTACTGTTTTTGGCCAAAGTAAGACAAAGAACTAATCTGAAGTTGTCTTTATTTTTTTAGTTTTAATGACATGATTTTAATAGTCCGGCCCGCGTGTGCACATATTTTCCTCCATGAGGCCCCTGAGCTAAAATGAGTTTGACACCCCTGCTCTACAAGCTTACTGTCTGTTGATATTAGGGATGGGAACGGTTCTTGTTCAGAACCGGATTCCACTGTATCAAATCCTTGAATCGCTTACCGATTTTTCAAATGATTCCATGAACGATGCCGGTGGTTGGAATTGACGTCGTTACGTACCGTGCGGAATAATTGCTATCTATTACTTGTAATAATTGCAATATTGCTATTTTATCAAGATGAAATATTTTTGAACCGAGACAATCTCATCCCAACGCTAACATGTCATTTGTCGGAAATACAACTGGCCGTCTATCATGTTAGCGTTATTATTTGTTCAATTGAAATTAATACTTTCTCATTTAGATGAGCAAGACAGATTCTGACTTGCCACACATCGCAGTAATGTTTGGCCCCAGAGGGCCGCTTCTAACAGTGAATACTATTATTACACAATTTTTTTAATGCATTTTATTAGTAGATTTTTTTAAACTAAAATGTAAAAAAAATATGGTAAGTTGCATTAATTTCACCTCAAAATGTAGTGTATATTAATGTAAATGGAAAAACAGTACTGCTGTTTTTATGGTAAAAAAAAAAAAAAGGCAGCACAGTTGCCAGAATTTTACTGTAAAATTTACATTTGTTTTTTTTACAGTAAATTAAAAAAACTGCAATTTTACAGTAACAATTTGACACCTGAACTGCCAGTTTTTGTTTGCTTGTTTTTTTACCACAAATCAACAACTGTAGAGTTTTCAATGTATTACTGTAAATGCCAAAACGGCACCACAGTTTATTACAGAAAAAAAAAGGACTTTTTTTTTCATTTAGAGAAAATGCTGTAAAAACCACAGTACATTTCATAATTTTACCATTGAATCTATTGCTAGTTTTACATTGCACAATTTGATGGATAACTTGCTTTGGAATAATTAATATTAGTATTTATTTCTATTAAAAAATGGTTTGAAAGTTTGATAATATATTTTTGCACAATTACACATTATTTAAGTTACACAATTTGCGATTACATGGAGTACATATATTTTTTTTTTCTGCCAAAATAGAAAGAAAGAATACATTTAGTAAGAAAAGTTACAGTACTTTATTGATACATGTTACAAACCCTGTTTCCATATGAGTTGTGAAATTGTGTTAGATGTAAATATAAACGGAATACAATGATTTGCAAATCCTTTTCAACCCATATTCAATTGAATGCACTACAAAGACAAAATATTTGATGTTCAAACTCATAAACTTTTTTTTTTTTTTTTTAATAATAATCAACATAGAATTTCATGGCTGCAACACGTGCCAAAGTAGTTGGTAAAGGGCATGTTCACCACTGTGTTACATCACCTTTTCTTTTAACAACACTCAGTAAACATTTGGGAACTGAGGAGACACATTTTTTAAGCCTCTCAGGTGGAATTATTTCCCATTCTTGCTTGATGTACAGCTTAAGTTGTTCAACAGTCCGGGGGTCTCCGTTGTGGTATTTTAGGCTTCATAATGCGTCACACATTTCCAATGGGAGACAGGTCTGGACTACAGGCAGGCCAGTCTAGTACCCGCACTCTTTTACGATGAAGCCACGTTGCTGTAACACGTGGCTTGGCATTGTCTTGCTGAAATAAGCAGGGGTGTCCATGGTAACGTTGCTTGGATGGCAACATATGTTGCTCCAAAACATGTACCTTTCAGCATTAATGGCGCCTTCACAGATGTGTAAGTTACCCATGTCTTGGGCACTAATACACCCCCATACCATCACAGATGCTGGCTTTTCAACTTTGCGCCTATAACAATCCGGATGGTTCTTTTCCTCTTTGGTCCGGAGGACACGACGTCCACAGTTTCCAAAAACAGTTTCAAATGTGGACTCGTCAGACCACAGAACACTTTTCCACTTTGTATCAGTCCATCTTAGATGAGCTCAGGCCCAGCAAAGCCGACGGCGTTCCTGGGTGTTGTTGATAAACGGTTTTCGCCTTGCATAAGAGAGTTTTAACTCACACTTACAGATGTAGCGACCAACTGCAGTTACTGACAGTGGGTTTCTGAAGTGTTCCTGAGCCCATGTGGTGATATCCTTTACACACTGATGTCGCTTGTTGATGTAGTACAGCCTGAGGGATCGAAGGTCACGGGCTTAGCTGCTTATGTGCAGTGATTTCTCCAAATTCTCTGAACCTTATGATGATATTACGGACCGTAGATGGTGAAATCCCTAAATTCCTTGCTATACCTGGTTGAGAAAGTTTTTTCTTAAACTGTTCAACAATTTGCTCACGCATTTGTTGACAAAGTGGTGACCCTCGCCCCATCCTTGTTTGTGAATGACTGAGCATTTCATGGAATCTACTTTTATACCCAATCATGGCACCCACCTGTTCCCAATTTGCCTGTTCACCTGTGGGATGTTCCAAATAAGTGTTTGATGAGCATTCCTCAACTTTCAGTATTTATTGCCACCTTTCCCAACTTTTTTGTCACTTGTTGCTGGCATCAAATTCTAAAGTTAATGAATATTTGCAAAAAAAAAATGTTTATCAGTTTGAACATCAAATATGTTGTCTTTGTAGCATATTCAACTGAATATGGGTTGAAACTGATTTGCAAATCATTGTATTCCGTTTATATTTACATCTAACACAATTTCCCAACTCATATGGAAACAGGGTTTGTATTTCCGGGCCTTGAGTTTGAGACCTGTGGTCTATATGCTTGCTGGTCAGAAGAAACAATGAAGTAAACATAATTTAAAATCAGTACTTGTACACGAGGCAGCTGTTTTTTGTTGGAGGCAAATATTTGAAATATTTGCTTTTGCTCAGTAGTGTTGGGGAGCAGACATCTACACCAGAATTCAAACAGGAAGTCAACCATTTTGGTTTGAAGTGGCTATTTATAGCCAGGAGTATTATGAACTCATCCTATTTTTTACCAAACTGTCCAAAGGTGATTAAAACTTTTAATTTGTGTTATTTAAATGCCATTAAAACTAACTGTAAACAGCGTCTATCCTGACTTTCACACACATCATATTTTTATGGTACAAAACAGACCCCGTTTACACTGCAGGCCAAAGTGGACCAAATGAGATTTTTTTTTCCAAATCTGATATTTTCCAGCTGACTGTTTAGATAACAAGTAAAATGTAATCTTTATCAGACTCCAGTATAAATGCACACTGGCCCCAATGTGGCCCCGACGTGGCCTCGACTTCACTTGCATGCGCAGCTCGATAAAGTGAAGACGAAAGGGAAGTTGACCGGAACAACAACAGAAGAAGAGCGACGTACACAGACCTGCTCCAGGGAGAACCAATAAAATGTGTAACTTTCCCCGTCTGTTGACATGAAAAAACAGAAGGGAACTCTTGACCGCAACAAAGCTGTTTTCCATGGTCTTCTTCTTCTGTTGTTGTTCCGAGTCACTCACAGACATATGGAAAAGAGACACTGTGTATGTTTTATCTTGTGATGATCCGTTGGTCGGATCATGTTTTGTTTTAGTTTAAGACTCCCTTAGTTCTGTTTCAGCACCCCTGGGTTTGTGTTTCTTGGTTGTCAGGGGTGCTGATTATTTTCACCTGCCTCTGATTAGTGTTCTGGGCACTCACCTGCTCCCAGGCACTAATCAGAGCGCATCTTAATCCTGCCTTTCGCCACACTGGCTGGCTGGCTGGCTGTCTTGTTTGTCTTGTTTGCTGTAAGCAACCAGTTACGTTTGTGTGTTCCTTGCTTCTGGTGCCTATGCCTGTTTATCTTTTGATTCCTGTGCTAAGTTTTGCCTTAGCTCCCCGTGCTATCGGCACGCTTGTTTGTATTTTAGTATTTTTGAAATATTTATGAGAATAAATCATCGTCTTACCTGCACCTTGCCTCCAGAGTTCCTGCTGCATCTTGAGAGAACGATTCGCGTATAAACATGCGACCCAAGCGTGACAAATCTACCCATACTTTATGTCCAAACATTGAACGGGCAATAGAGAAAATAGTTTTCCACTAGTTGTTTTAATTCCCATTTTTGATTTTCAAACACCAATTAAATCAGATAACGGAAAATGTATCATGGATGACAATTTGGGTCCATGGTCCTTCCGTTCATTCTTTTTCCAATTCTGGAACGCAAATTAAAAAATAAAATTAGGACCGTTTTTCGATTTTTATTATATATATAGCAGATTTTAAAACAAACAAAAGGGGGTTGATTTTCATTAAAATATTGCTATAAAATTGGATTTTGTGCTGTTTCCCTTTTATGGAGTTTTATTTTTCCAGATAAACACAAAAATCGGAAAAAATTTGCAAAAATGCGTGGTAATCTGTATGACGACAAATTGAACCGGAAGCAGTATTTTAGCTTTTCCTTTGTGTTTACCATGTTTTTAGCACAACGGTAACATCTTTGTTCAGCAGGAGTCCTAAAAAACAAGTTTCGGACCATTTTTTCTATTTTCATTTCGGAAAAAAAAGTTGGAAAACTATTTAATGACACTTTTTTATATATAGGACTCCTGCTGAACAAAGATGTTACCGTTATGCTAAAAACATGCTAAACGCAAAGGAAAGGCAAACATTTTGCTTCCAGTTCAATTTGTCATCACACAGATAACCACAAATTTTGGCACATTTTTTTGTGTTTATCTGGAAAAATTAAAATCCATAAAAGCAAAACAGAATAAAATACAATTTTATGCCAATATTTTAATGAAAATCAACACCTTTTTTGTTTGTTTTAAAATCTGCCATATAAAATAACAATCGGAAAAAAAATTGATTTGCGTTTCAGAATTGGAAATAGAATGAACGGAAGGTACACGAACCGTCTGAGTATCTTCCGTTCATTCGATTTCGAATTCTCAAATGAAAATCAAAACACTAATTTTGGCCCATTTTTTCTATTTTTATTTCTGAAACAAAAGTTGGACAACTATTTAATGACAATTTTTTTTAAAACGACAATAGGACTCCTGCTGAACAAAATTGTTACCGTTGTGCTAAAAACATGCTAAACGCAAAGGAAAAGCTAAAATACTGCTTCTGGTTCAATTTGTTATCACACATAAACTTGTATTTTGGATGAACATGAATTGGATTTTTGTGTTTATCTGGGAGGAAAAAAAATGTAAAAGGAAAACAGCACAAAATCAAATTTCAATTTTGACCTTAAGTAAAATAGTGAACATACAACCTGTCTTTTATTAGTAAGTAACCAAACAAAGGCTCCTAATTTGTCTGCTGAATTATGCAGTAACATATTGTGTCATTTCTTATTCTATTATTTTGTCTAAATTATGACGGACAAGCTGTAAAAATTTATTATTGATCTACTTGTTCATTTACTGTTAATGTCTGCTTATTTTTCGTTTCAACATGTTCTATCTACAAACCCTGTTTCCATGTGAGTTGGGAAATTGTGTTAGATGTAAATATAAACGGAATACAATGATTTGCAAATCATTTTCAACCCATATTCAGTTGAATATGCTACAAAGACAACATATTTGATGTTCAAACTGATAAACCTTTTTTTTTTGCAAATAATCATTAACTTTAGAATTTGATGCCAGCAACACGTGACAAAGAAGTTGGGAAAGATGGCAATAAATACTGATAAAGTTGAGGAATGCTCATCAAACACTTATTTGGAACATCCCACAGGTGAACAGGCAAATTGGGAACAGGTGGGTGCCATGATTGGGTATAAAAGTAGATTCCATGAAATGCTCAGTCATTCACAAACAAGGATGAGGCGAGGGTCACCACTTTGTCAACAAATGCGTGAGCAAATTGTTGAACAGTTTAAGAAAAACCTTTCTCAACCAGCTATTGCAAGGAATTTAGGGATTTCACCATCTACGGTCCATAATATCATCCAAGGGTTCAGAGAATCTGGAGAAATCACTGCACGTAAGCAGCTAAGCCCGTGGCCTTCGATCCCTCAGGCTGTACTGCATCAACAAGCGACATCAGTGTGTAAAGGATATCACCACATGGGCTCAGGAACACTTCAGAAACCCACTGTTAGTAACTACAGTTGGTCGCTACATCTGTAAGTGCAAGTTAAAACTCTCCTATGCAAGGCAAAAACCGTTTATCAACAACACCCAGAAACGCTGTCGGCTTCGCTGGGCCTGAGCTCATCTGAGATGGACTGATACAAAGTGGAAAAATGTTCTGTTGTCTGACGAGTCCACATTTCAAATTGTTTTTGGAAACTATGGACGTCGTGTCCTCCGGACCAAAGAGGAAAAGAACCATCCGGATTGTTTTAGGCGCAAAGTTGAAAAGCCAGCATCTGTGATGGTATGGGGGTGTATTAGTGCCCAAGACATGGGTAACTTACACATCTGTGAAGGCGCCATTAATGCTGAAAGGTACATACAGGTTTTGGAGCAACATATGTTGCCATCCAAGCAACGTTACCATGGACGCCCCTGCTTATTTCAGCAAGACAATGCCAAGCCACGTGGCTTCATAGTAAAAGAGTGCGGGTACTAGACTGGCCTGCCTGTAGTCCAGACCTGTCTCCCATTGAAAATGTGTGGCGCATTATGAAGCCTAAAATACCACAACGGAGACCCCCGGACTGTTGAACAACTTAAGCTGTACATCAAGCAAGAATGGGAAATAATTCCACCTGAGAGGCTTAAAAAATGTGTCTCCTCAGTACCCAAATGTTTACTGAGTGTTGTTAAAAGGAAAGGCCATGTAACACAGTGTCACCACTGTGTTACATGCCCTTTCCCAACTACGTTGGCACGTGTTGCAGCCATGAAATTCTAAGTTAATTATTATTTGCAAAAAAAAATAAAGTTTATGAGTTTGAACATCAAATATCTTGTCATATTCAACTGGATATGTGTTGAAAAGGATTTGCAAATCATTGTATTCTGTTTATATTTACCTCTAACACAATTTCCCAACTCATATGGACACGGGGTTTGTACACTTCTGTTAAAATGTCATAATCACTTATTCTTCTGTTGTTTGGATACTTTACATTAGTTTTGGATCATACCACAAATGTATGTATCGATCCGATACCAAGTAGTTACAGGGTCATACATTGGTCATAATTTAAGTTCTCATGTGTCAAGGGACGTATTTCCTGAGTTTATGAATTAAATGATAAATGGGTTGTACTTGTATAGCGCTTTTCTACCTTCAAGGTACTCAAAGCGCTTTGACACTACTTCCACATTTACCCATTCACACACACATTCACACACTGATGGAGGGAGCTGCCATGCAAGGCGCTAACCAGCACCCATCAGGAGCAAGGGTGAAGTGTCTTGCTCAGGACACAACGGACATGACGAGGTTGGTACTAGGTGGGGATTGAACCAGGGACCCTCGGGTCGCGCACGGCCATTCTTCCACTGCGCCACGCCGTCCCTATAAACATAAAATTATTATTTATTTTTTTTAAGAAAAAATATTTAGTGACGATAAAAAATATTGATGTAATCATAGTGGTATCAACTAGGTACGCTCTTGTACTTGGTATCATTACAGTGGATGTCAGGTGTAGATCCACCCATGGCATTTGTTTACATTGTGACGCCGGTGAGCTATTGTATCCTCCTATGGTGTGTAGTGAAGCATGTTTAGCTATTCCTCGTCCTGCAGGGATGATACTTTCAAGAAACCTACTTTATTTGTCGCCATGGAGGCGAGGATTAGTGATTTAGAAGAAGCTAAAACACTGCCGATTGCGGATGGACATTAGCCGCTAACTAGCTAGTCATATCTTAAAGCACCTCTTCCTGAGGGCGTTTCCGTGTTATAGCTTCACCGTTATCGTTAGTTTTTTAGCCGAAATGCGTCCATTCTCCCATTTCTGTCTACACACTGTATAACTTGTAAGTACTCTGTGATTGTGCGCTGCTGAACATGCTCCTCTGCTTGTAAAACCAGCAATGTCACGACGTGACGACGACACGCCGTCATGCCTGCAAAATAAAATAAAATATGGCGGACCCGTACTTTTCAAACAGAGTATAGTACCGTTTTTGATTCATTAGTGCCGCGATACTGTACTAGTACCGGTATACCGTACAATCCTAATGTTTACACAATAAAAAGTGTATTCAGCAAAGACAAAACATCTACAAAGTGAGTGTTTTCGCTATTACTTAGTAATGGAAAAACCACATGCATGTTCCCTTTAACACCAGAAAGTAATGAATAAAGTTTTCACAAAATGCTTTTGGTAAAAAAATATGCTTGTTTTGACACACAACAAGCCAAATAAAATAAAGGCTATAAATGTCATGAGCAGTAGACAACCTATTTGAATTCAAGAGGGCATGACAAACACAAATGGAGCAAAATAAATGTATTTTTATAAAGTCTGCCACTTACAATATTCACTTCTTTTTTTTCTTTCTTTTTTTTAAACCAGAAATGTTTTTGTCTCAATTCAATCTGCAGCCC
Organism: Nerophis lumbriciformis; assembly: GCF_033978685.3. Classification (NCBI taxonomy): domain Eukaryota; kingdom Metazoa; phylum Chordata; class Actinopteri; order Syngnathiformes; family Syngnathidae; genus Nerophis; species Nerophis lumbriciformis. Next base: position 17,685,363 of record NC_084566.2, read on the forward strand.
CCTCCTGGTGTGTGCTACCTAGTTAAAGCCAGCAGGGTGTGAAATGGTATTTGGAAATAAATGAAAGTGACTATGAAACAGTGGAGTTGGAAGATATTGCCGTGTCAAGATGACAGACAAGGGCTGGAATGGAAGGGAGAAAAAAAAAAAAGTTATTACCACAAAGAAGAGTGAGGAGGCTGGATTAAATGTAAGCCATGATGGCTCACACAGCTCCCTCCGCCTCTCACATGGCGGCGAGGGAGATGATGGAGACCCAAAAATTACACAACAATCCTGGGTGCAATAGCGTGCCTTTATATTTACATGTGAAAAATCCATCTTATTGCACTGCTACGGTGCCAATACGTGTTATGGCAAGGCCTTTGCTTATTGACGCCCCATATGAAAGTGCTTTAAAAAGGAAGCCTTTGGGAAGACAAACCCTCAAAGCTTGTTTTCGCCTTATTTACAGCCTAACTGATGAGTCGCAGAGGACACAATGTACATTGAAAGAGCGACAACTTTTGTTGTTAGCCTTATTCATTTTTTGGAAGTTGTCGTGTTTCTGAGTGCGCGTGGGTGCGAAGGTCACAATGATGTTGTATGTAAGGCAAGGGATCATTCTGGAGTTGGGGTAAGCCAGTGGTCGGCAACCCAAAAGGTTGAGAGAGCCATATTGCACCAAAATTACAAAAACAAAATCTGCCTGGACCCGCAAAAAATTAAAAGCCTTATATAATGAAGGCAACACATGATGTAAGTGTCTATATTAGCTATATTAGCCTACTATCAAAGGCTGACGCAAATCTTCGTTGACAGAAATGTTGTATTTAAATTTTTATTCTACACATTTTGCAACATTGGAAATCATTAGTAAAATGGAGGCTTCTCACAGGATGAGATAACTTCTGGAAATTACTGGCTCAGAATGGCCAAAGGTATAGATGTGTGTGTCCAAGTATAAGGAAATGGAAGGCTGTCTTCTTCTAATAGATTTATTACAATCTTTGCAAGCTGGGTAACATTTGCTGGGGTCTGGAACAACATGGCACACAAACAAATATGAGAAATGCAGCCAATATTACATACAGATAATGTGTCATGAGAAATGCTAATATAAATTAAATACACAGAGGACATAAGTAAAGGAAATTAAATGAGCTCAAATATACCTACAAACGAGGCATAATGATGCGATATATACATACAGCTAGCCTAAATAGCACGTTAGCATCGATTAGCTTGCGGTCATGCACTGACCAAATTTGCCTGATTAACACTCCAACAAGTCAATACTATCAATAAAGCTCACCTTTCTGCTTTCACGCACAGCATACAACTTTTGGTGGACAAAATGAGACAAAGAAGGAGGGGCATAAAACACGTCTTTCTGTGGCAGCATCGAAGAAAGTTGTATATGTAAACAAACTACAATGAGTTCAAGGATCACTGAAATTAGTAGGACAACTGTGCTTGCCAAATACTCTCATCAGTGAAGCATGTATAACATAAATAGTGGGATTTCTAACAATTAGGAAGGTTTGTGTCATGTTTGTTCTCCTACAGAAAATATATTAAAACAAAAAAATAATTTTTTTTCTTCATCTTTTTCCATTCTCACACATCTCTGAAGGAGGTCCCCGGGAGCCACTAGGGCGGCGCTAAAGATGCGACTCTAGAACTGCGGGTTGCTGACCCCCGGTGTAAGCATTACAAAGCTATGTTGTGGAGCGAAGTCAGCAACGTACACATAGAAGTGTGACCAGTGCAACGCTAGAAGTGTAGTGTGGGGTGTATGGGTGCAAATACATTTGGACCGCCACAATAGATTTGGAGCTACCTGTTCACCCTCGCTCAAAAACACATTATAACGCACTTACGTAACAAGCTTGTGTGCGAACAAAAACTTGGCGTATAATCACTCTCCATACAGCAATAGATGATATCTGTCTATTACCTGACACCTTCTATGATAGCTACTTCTCTTTGTTTTTAATGTCTATTTTCTATTTTCTGCTGGATATACTCTCTATTTTATGCTGCAGCTGTTACATATACTGTAATACTCTACATGGTAATTTTTATATATTGTATATTATATAGACATAATATAATATATCAGTATATATATAATATACTGTACATATATTATGTAAATATTACATATATATGTTATATTTTATATCGCTATATTTAGTCTATTTATACCTGCATTGTCCTTTCCATCCTTACACTTTCCATCATTGTAAGTGAGCTACTGTGTGGAACAATTTCCCATGTTGATCATTAAAGTTTGCCTAAGTCTAAGTCTCAGTCTAAGTACCATTTTCCTACTCGCTCTAACTCGGCCATTTCTCCACTTATCGGAAATCAGAAAACACCGGAACGTTCTTCAAAGCCGGGAGGTGCTCCCGGTTTTCACGAAAAGTCAATATCTCCATAATTTTTGCTCACAATCAGACTTCGTTCAGCATGAAGTTTTTCAACAAATCGTACATAAAATGTTGTCATTGTGTAATGGTGCAAAGTAGGGTTGTACGGTATACCGGTACGAATGAATCATATTCGGTACTATACCGCCTCTAAAAAGTACCGGTCCCCGCCCCCCTTTTTTTCTTAGCGGGCATGATGGCGCGTCGTCACGTCATGACATTGCTGGTTTTACGAGCAGTGGAGCATATTTGGCAGCGCACAATCACGGAGTACTTACAAGCAGACACGGTGTGTAGACAGAAAAGGGAGAATAGACACATTTTGGCTTAAAAACTAACAATAAAGGTGAAGCTATAACACTGAAACGCCCTCAGGAAGAGGTGCTTTAAAACATGGCTAGCTAGCTAGCGGCTAACGTCCAGCCACAGTCTGCAGTGTTTTAGCTACTTCTAAATCACTAATCTTCGCCTCCATGGCAACAAATAAAGTGAGTTTCTTACAAGTATCATACCTGCAGGACGAGGAATAGCTAAACATGCTTCACTACACAACGTAGCTCACCGGCGTCGCAATGTAAACAAATGCCACGGGTGGATCTACACCTGACATCCACTGTAATGATACCAAGTACAATAGCGTATCTAGTTGACACTACTATGATTACATCGATATTTTTTTAGCATCACAAAATCTTTTTTATTTTTTTAAAATGTATATTATGTTTATAAACTCAGGAAATATTATGACCAATGTAAGATCCTGTAACTACTTGGTATCGGATCGATACCCAAATTTGTGATATCATCCAAAACTAATGTAAAGTATCCAAACAACAGAAGAATAAGTGTTTATTACATTTCAACAGAAGTGTAGATAGAACATGCTAAAATAGAAAGTAAGCAGCTATTAACAATAAATAAACAAGTAGATTAATAATAAATTTTTTACCACTTGTCCCTCATAATTTTGACAAAATAATAAAATTAGAAATGACACAATATGTTACTGCATATGTCAGCAGACAAATTAGGAGCCTTTGTTTGTTTACTTACTAATAAAAGAAAAGCTGTCTCGTATGTTCACTATTTTATTTAAGGACACAATTGCGATAAGAAACATATGTTTAATGTACCGTGAGATTTTTTGTCAAAATAAAGCCAATAATGCAATTTTTTGTGGTCCCCTTTATTTAGAAAAGTATCAAAATACCTTTTGGTACCGGTACCAAAATGTTGGTATCCTAGTGGAAGGTGCATCTAATTACATGAAGTTCTGTGAAGTCACGTGACAGCCCCTCCCCTCAGACACACAACATTGACAGACAGCCTGCCCATTCATCCATCTTCTGCTTATCTCAGGTTGGGCAGCCTAAGCATTGAAGCTTGAAGCTCCATTACAAAAATTATGTTTTTCTCAATATGCGCTAATGTCAAACAAGTATGCTAACAGTTAAGGTGTGCTAGTGCGCTTGAGATGTATCAAGACAGACGTCGACGTGGAAATGTGCGCTGCCTCACGCCAACCCCAGAGCTGCCGTACGCACATTTCTACAGGCTGTGGATTCTTTGGCGACACACAAGAGGCTGTCTCGTTCAGGCTTTGCCAATATCGAATTCATACATTGTAAAAGGGATTGAAGCCAGGACGCAAAATTCACGTTATCGCCAATGCGTGTAATGATTCATAGTCATATACAGTACAGGCCAAAAGTTTGGATACACCTTCTCATTCACAACACAACTGGTGGCAACTCCCAACCCCATTGATAAAGCAGTAAATTCCACTAATCAACCCTAATAAGGCACACCTGTGAAGTAAAAACCATTTCGGTTGACTACCACTTGAAGCTCATCGAGAGAATGCCAAGAGTGTGCAAAGCAGTAATCAGAGCAAAGGGTGGCTATTTTGAAGAAACTAGAATATAAAACATGTGTTCAGTTATTTCACCTTTTTTTGTTAAGTACATAACTCCACATGTGTTCATTCATAGTTTTGATGCCTTCAGTGACAATCTACAATGTAAATAGTCATGAAAATAAAGAACATGCATTGAATGAGAAGGTGTCCAAACTTTTGGCCTGTACTGTATATAAAAAAAAAAGACTAGTGACAAATCTAGTGAGATGGCTTTTGGGGGGACGTGTTTTTTTGGGACATTAAAAAAAAAGCCAAATAAGTGACAGCATAAAGTTAATTCGCAGTTCCAAACCTTTTTATTTTTTATTTTTGTTATTTACTTCCTTTTAGCAAATGTTTATTATGCAAATTCAATGATCATACGTTTTATATTATTTGTTGAAGAATTACCTACCGGTATTTTGCAGTTTATTTAGCGTCATTTTCAGCAGCTTGTACGACAGAGTATGAAGTACAAAGTAGTTTTATGGGTTTTTAGCATTTCATTCCCTTTCTGTACCAAAAAGGAACCAAACCGTCACCTTAAAACTGATGGCATGTCGTTTTAATCCAATGTAAGAATAAAATGTAACTATATAATACAGTAAATAGGTAAAACAACTGTGGCATGTGACTGCTAGATGTTTGGTCCCCTTTTGTACAGTTTAAAAAAGGGGGGGGGGGGTATACCTGTCATTTCATAGCTGAAAGAAAAAATGAATTGCCCAAAAGCTTAATTTCATCATAAAACTGTGCCTAACATATATTGTCTTGGTCCCCTGCCTGTCACTTTCTCTTAAAAGGCGTTTTACTCATTAAGCCAGACAAGCCAGTTCATTATACACAGCACACATCTGACATGTCATAAGTGGGTAATGTTGATGATGTCCTTATAGATACAGAAAAACATCAGTTAAAAGATTTTTCATCAGTTAAAAGATGTTTCATTTAAATTTTAGGCTCACTGATGTTTTAACAAAAAGAGATAGTTTACTAAATGTTTGTTTTGTACCAACATGAACAGTGTGGGGGAAATCCAAGATGAGTGGCTGCTGCTCTCTGGTGGTACTTTTGGGGTGGTGTACTGTATTGTTATCTGCATTATTATCTGCATTATTATTATCTGTAATATCTGTATTATCCATATCTTACCATATTTTTGTTTTGTTCCAACATGAACAGTGTGGGGAAAATCCAAGATGAGTGGCTGCTGCTCTCTGGTGGTACTTTTGGGGCGGTGTACTGTTTTATTATCTGTATTATCTGTATTATTATCTGTATTATTATCAGTATTATCCATATTTTACCATATTTTTGTTTTGTTCCAACATGAACAGTGCTGGCGGGGAAAATCCAAGATTAATGGCTGCTGCCCTCTGGTGGTACTTTTGGGGTGGTGTACTGTATTGTTATCTGCATTATTATCTGTATTATTATTATCTGTAATATCTGTATTATCCATATCTTACCATATTTTTGTTTTGTTCCAACATGAACAGTGTGGGGAAAATCCAAGATGAGTGGCTGCTGCTCTCTGGTAGTACTTTTGGGGTGGTGTACTGTTTTATTATCTGTATTATCTGTATTATTATCTGTATTATTATCAGTATTATCCATATTTTACCATATTTTTGTTTTGTTCCAACATGAACAGTGCTGGCGGGGAAAATCCAAGATTAGTGGCTGCTGCCCTCTGGTGGTACTTTTGGGGTGGCGTACTGTATTATCTGCATTATTATCTGCATTATTATTATCTGTAATATCTGTATTATCCATATCTTACCATATTTTTGTTTTGTTCCAACATGAACAGTGTGGGGAAAATCCAAGATGAGTGGCTGCTGCTCTCTGGTGGTACTTTTGGGGTGGTGTACTGTATTATTATCTGTATTATCTGTATTATTATCTGTATTATTATCAGTATTATCCATATTTTACCATATTTTTGTTTTGTTCCAACATGAACAGTGCTGGCGGGGAAAATCCAAGATTAGTGGCTGCTGCCCTCTGGTGGTACTTTTGGGGTGGTGTTCTGTATTATTATCTGTATTATCTTTATTATTATCTGTATTATTATTATTATCTGTATTATTATCTGTATAATCCGTTTTATTTTCTGTATTATCCATATTTTACCATATTTTTGCTTTGTTCCAACATGAACAGTGCTGGCTGGGAAAATCCAAGATGAGTGGCTGCTGCCCTCTGGTGGTACTTTTGGGGTGGTGTACTGTATTATATGCCTGACGTCATGGCCATGTGATGCGTCCAAGCAATTGTTATTAACCTATGTCATAGACAAGCTCATCACAGCATGACAAGTTGTGATGTAGTAAGTACATACCGTATCTCAGACCCCCATCATTTCAATTCACCTTTGCCACACATTTGAGTGGTGATCATCGTCTGTTTTTATGTCAGAGTGTGATACAGTAGTTTTATAAATAACTTTGGGTGAGAAATAAAAAGAAAGGGCTTCCTCAAACAAGAGTGCATTAGTTTGAGAGGGAAAAACAATGTAATGTAAGACAGAGCAGCACGTGTCTTTAATTACTCCAGAAAACAAATCAGCGCTTCACAGGACTGGTGAGGCTCACTGGGTTGTGCCCTCAAGCACAGCGTCGCAATGAAAAAAAAAGTGGGATGTAATTTCATCTTTCACCTGGGACATAAAGTGAGGGTAGGTAATAAAGAAAATGTCTGCTTGTGGAACAAATAATCTGGGAATTTTAATGAGCATTTTACCATCTAAGGGCGCTAAGACCACCATCAGACTGTCGCACAAAGTAGCTTGCAATTACCGCATTAACTAAACAATACACTGACTGAACAGTTTAGACTTAAAACATTTTGTAGTTTAAATAAAAGTGCAAATGCATCATACTGTAATTAATTACTAGGCGAGTATGGAGAGTGCTTGAGTTAGGGTCTATGTACAGTACAGGTCAAACACCTTCTCATTCAATGTGTTTTCTTTATTTTCATGACTATTTACATTGTAGATTGTCACTGAAGGCATCAAAACTATAAATAAACACATGTGGAGTTATGTACTTAACAAAAAAAGGTGAAATAAATGGAAACATGTTTTATATTCTAGTTTCTTCAAAACAGCCACCCTTTGCTCTGATAACTGTTGTGCCACTCTTGTAATTCTCTTGATGAGCTTCAAGCACACCTGTGTAGTAAAAAACATTTCAGGTGACTACCTCTTGAAGCTCATCGAGAAAATGCCGATAGTGTGCGAAAAACTAATCAGAGCAAAGGGTGGCTATTTTGAAGAAAGTAGAATATAAAACATGTTTTTAGTTATTTTACCTTTTTTTTGTTAAGTACATAACTCCACATGTGTTCATTCATAGTTTTGATGCCTTCAGTGACAATCTACAATGTTTTACACAAAAACATGTTTGGAAAGTACTGTAGTATTTGTTGCAATATTGGATACTATCAAAGTTGAAAAGGTATGCAATTTCAAGCAGTACATATATTTTTTATGTCAAAATGAAAAAAATATATTATTTTGAGTGAGAAAATATTAAGTACTTTATTGACACAGGTGTTTGCGGGCCAGATAAAATGATGTTGTGGGCCAGATATGGCCCCCCGGGCCTTGTGCTGTATAGGGGTTACAGTATATGATTGAGAATTTTCATCTAATTGTATTAATTTTTTTATGATTTTTATTGAAACTTTAGTTGGCACACTATGGGAATATAAATAATATTATGGCAAATACATTATATTTATAGCTTGACCCTTACATCCAATTATTATTTTCTACATTATTACTAAAAAAAAGATTATTCAAATAAAGTGATTTTTTAATTGGCCAATTAGCATTTTGTAGGCGGAACTCACACTTAAAAAGTGGCATTAAAAAGATATTAATGAATTTTTTTTGCCATTTTCATTGTTTTAGAATGAAAATGATTCAAAATTGTTTGTATTGTTTTCCCACCCCATAAATATGACAGAAATAGATAAAAATTGGTGCTGTGAAATGATTACCGGTACTTTTGAAAATCAGATCAATCAAACTTTTGAATTTGGATTAAACATGATTATTCACAGGTTATTACTTGTTTAAAACATTTTAATTAACTGAAAAAAGACCCCCGATATTTGGACACAAATGCAATTTTTTTGTCAGAATGTCATCCAAGAACACGTTTTAAATGTTTTACTTGAATACACATCATTTATTTGCTCAAAACAAAATTATCTAAATTCCAGTCAGGTTGTATTTTGTGAAATTTGCCAGCAATCACACCACTCAATCTTGCTTTATTGCATGCGTTGACCTGATCACTGACCGTAATAAGACTCAGGCCGTTATTCATCCTTTCACCATCCTTGTTTAAGGTAAAGAACAGTTACAGTCAATATGAATTGTGTGACTAATCTGCGCGCATACATGATATCAAAGTTACTATACCAATGACACGCTTCCGGCTTCACAATGATAGCGCTACGCGTCACATCCAGTTGAACTCCTAAAACAAAATGAAAAATCGTCTTACACTACGATCATGCTTTGTCAAAGATGTTTTGTCATGTAATCTGTGATATTTTTACCTAAATAAATGTTTTCTAGCATAAAGTGTATATTCTTTTATAACCTGTTCTGATTGATAGTTCTCAATTAAAGAATGTTTAACAGGCTGAATTGTACATGTTATCAATAAATAGAGAAGGTTAAGTCATTGCCATGCAGAGATATGAATACCATTAAATTTGCACAACATGTAATGTACATAATATCATAAGCATAAACATTACATTACCAAACATCTTTGACAATCAAACCATGATCGTAGCGATCCACATTTTGTGGTATTAATGCATGAAACTAGTATCTAACAATGGAAGTGTACCTCCTTTTCTAAATGCAAGTGCTCCTACAGCAGGAATACAAATTCTGTATTCCTGTAAAATATCAAATCGGGCAAGACATCAACGCACTGCAGGTATTTTTTTAATGTACCGGTAATTAAAAGCGTGTTAATGTCATTTTTGTGTTGAGTCGTTTAGAAAAGCATAATGTTTAAAAAAATAAATAAAAAATTGCATTAAAGCAAACAGTTATGTTAATTAAAAACTTGGAAATGATCTGTCTCGGGTACACTTATTGATGGCGGCAAAAAATTATGTCATGCGAATAGTCATAATTAATTTTGAGTTAACTATGAACAACTGCAATGAATCCCAATTAAATATTTTAATCGTTTAACAGCCCTAATGCAGTACATGATGAAAGCGATATTTTTTGTGATTAATCACATGAGTAACTCGTTATTTTTGAAAGCCCTAATAAAACATATGATCTAATATGCTAACTTTTGTTGTGTTTAAGTTCAAATGTATTGTTTTTAGTACCTACTTCCTAAATTAAAAGAGTAAACAAAAAAACAACAAGGGCACGGGAGCCTCCACCTATACCCCTTTTCTCGGAAAACTACCCCAATTTGCCCTTCTTTCTCGTCACCCTCCTGTTTAAAGGTTTTCCTTTATTTTAACTTTAGAGCCACAGCAATCTGCGAGGACAATAGGTATTCCCACCCCCGCCGGAATTTTTTTTTCTTGCATGGTGTGGGGACTGGGGAATTTCCATTACATGTATTCTCCGGAAAATGTTCCTTGTTTCTTCAAATGCTACTGTTGACAGGTACGGGAGGCTTTCTATAATCGACAAGGGGAGATTTCCCTTATTTTCTGGGAAATGTACCCTTTTTTTCAATGCAAATGTTGATAGGTACAGCTGAAAACCCTTATGTATTATACGCTAAATGTAGCTACATTTAGAACATTGACAAAACGTAGATGCATCATTTTGCACATGTAACCTTTTGGCCAAAAAATATAGTAAAATACGATAAAATAGCAGGATAAATTAATATTTGTATTACAACTTGTAAGTGTATTTCAGCACTTTCAGGTGTAATTTCCAGCTATAAGATATACATAGTCTACAAATAATAATGCTCTTTAACTCAAATTGCTATAAATAATTCTGGACACTACTGACCTTTGTGTGAGGCGCTTTAAACGTGTGGGAGGCCTCATTGTCATTGTGTCCAAAAGGGGGCGCTGTACACCAACATATTGTCTGCAAAAACGCCATAAAAGAAGAAGGTCAGTTTAAATTAGCCGGGAAACATGGAGGGATATGAATTACAAATGTGAAAGGGGAGATTAACAGTGAATTAACCTTTGTCAGCATGTTAAAGGAGGTGGTCTCCATAGCAACATAAAGAGATCAGCTCACCTGGAACTACAAGAAAACACGGAATGAACAGAGACGCCACAAATATTCTGCTGAAGTGTCATGTAAGGATTCTAGGTCAGTACAATTTGAGCTCGGAGACTACAAAATTCCACACGGGAAGATCGTCCAATTTCCTACCTAATTACTGAATGGCCATTTTAATCCTATACATTGCGTAGGCTGTCCTTGGTATGCTGGTATACCTTTAGGTCAGCAGCTTTTACAGTGTGCAGCAGCCTCAGAAAAACTATGAAAAACATTAGAACCTGCTAACTTGAGTTGAAATGGCAACATTCTTAGTTCCGATATAGTTTTTAGAATAAACGGGGTCTGTAGTTAGCAGGAAATTCACAAAGTATGCCCCAGAAAAGCGTATTTCATGGAAACTGGAGGCCCTAGACGTGTTATATTCTGGGGTGCCAAACCCCTTGCTTTAGTTTCTATTTATTATATAACATACAAACTGAGCATTTTAGCTAAATGAAGGCAGATGTTCTGCCTCATAGTCAGGCCTTTAAGGTTCGACATGCATGCTAGGCTAATTGGAGACTAAACATTGTCCGTAGGTGGGAATATCATTCCCAATAGTGCTAGTTGGAACTGAAAGTCAGCTAGGATGGGTCCCAGCTGCCCTGATTTGGGACAAGCGTTGCAGAACATGGATGGCTTTTGTACATGTGTCGATAATGTTGGGGGTGATAGCAATCAGGGCCTTCATCGTGGTCACCAGAGCATTTCTCTAAAGGGATTTCTGAATATATAACTTCTATTAATAACCACAAAGACTAGTTGGGAGTTACTGCAATAAACGACGATGCTGCAAAACTGCACTAAATAAATGGATGGCTTTTGTGCAGGTGTCGCTAATGTTGGGGGTGATAGCAATCAGGGCTTTCATCGTGGTCACCAGAGCATTTCTCTAAAGGGATTTCTGAATATATAACTTCTATTAATAACCACAAAGAGTAGTTGGGAGTTACTGCAATAAACAACGATGCTGCAAAACTGCACTAAATATGTGCATGTCTTGGATAGTTTTGCATGTGTGCTCTCTCCCACATGCAACATATAAGTTCCACATGATCTGCTCACATGAAAACCACCAAGTGGGGGTGGGGGATGTCATGGTGAAATTACATAACCTCGCCCATTCAAACCAGTACAGGTGCAGTTACCGGGTTCGACCACTTGGTGGAGTCTTAAACCCAGAAGTCTGGTCGAGCGGTTCTGTCCCCGTCGAGGTGGATATTGGGTTTCCTGTCCAGCACCTTTACACCGCCGTTTTCTTCAAAGACGTCACAAAAAAACAAAAGCGGTCGATTCATCTTATTTGAGTTTGTGTTAGTGTGAGAAGGGGACAAGAGGGAGTCTGCGTGAGAGGAAGAGGAACACGATGCTACCACGAGGCAAAATCGTTCCAAAACTGGGCGGGCCTTTTGTGGACGCTGACCAATACGCGGCCGTCACGAGCTGTCACTCACAGCAGCCTTAGCGTTTTGGACCAATCAGAGACGGCCAGATCTAAAACATTTCCTTATAAATGAGGTGGCTCTTGGCGCTTCAGTACCGGAGAATGGTAGAGGTACTAACGGCTCATCACAAGACGGCATATTGGACCCGACAGTCCTTTAGTTTTTATTTCAATTTTCCCGTCTCGCCAGGTAATATATCCACCTTATTTTCCATTTTTTGGTCATTCTTTTCGACATGTTTCTTTTTCGAACTACGGCACCAGTATTGTAATTTTTAAACTTTCATGCGTACATTTGTTGTAAGTTGTATTTTATTCTGCATCATGGTTTATTCCATTCCAGTGTTCGGGATTAGTAACGTTTGTGTGACTGGTATCAAGTTGGATGACGTTGAGGAAGCTAATGCGGTATTGATGACGTAATATTTCTTCACTCGTGTAGTAACTATGGTTACAACTACATTCAGCCAACAGGGTGTAAATACGACTTTTTTGTTGTTTTTTTTGTAGCCGATCTTGAGCCATTTAGGCGCCAGCCTCGATCAAATACCAATAGTCATATTATGATTGAGGCGTTCATAAATCTTAAAATGTACAATACAATTATTCGATTTACCCATTAATCGACACATTTTAATCATTCCCAGTGTCGTTACGAGCTGATAATGTCTTGTTTTTCTGGAAAGCGGGAACAATGGTGGCTTTTTTTTTGTTTTTTGCGCCCCCTAGAGGCACTTATTCTCACCTACCATCCTCATCTTGTGCACAGGTGTGTTATAGTAGGAAATAAAAGATGGCCGTGTCCTCAAGCGCAAGCTTGAGCAAAGTCATCAAGCAGCAGTACATGGAGCTCCCCCAGGGAGATAAAGTCCAGGCCATGTACATCTGGGTCGACGGAACTGGCGAGGGGCTGCGGTGTAAAACCAGGACCTTGGATTTTAACCCCAAAAGCGTTGAAGGTAAACCGGAAAATATTCGTAGATTGTCTGTCATTTTGATACAATAACATCTGTGTGATTTAGAACTACCTGAATGGAACTTTGACGGGTCCAGCACCTACCAAGCTGAAGGCTCCAACAGCGACATGTATCTCATCCCTGCTGCCATGTTCCGCGACCCCTTCCGCAAAGATCCGAACAAGCTGGTCCTCTGTGAAGTGTTCAAGTACAACCGCATGCCTGCAGGTATGACGACGAACCACAGAAATTACTTATTGTTTCATCATTTAAAGCAACTTTTTCACAACAGTTTTAAATCTAGTTCCAAAATAGTACAAATGTTTAATTTAACTAAATTAATGTAATTTATTCGGGAAAATATTAATGCGTAACCAACCTGAACTAAACACATTCCAAACTAGACTGATTATTATGGTGTGACTTGTAATGCACTTCTATGTTCATACAATTATTTCACTTGATGTGAAAAGTTTTAATCTTTTGATAACATTTAATGCATTAATGATGTTTGATCTAGTCTAATCATATATATATATATATATATAAAATCTATCTCTATATCTCTCCATCTTCTACCGCCTATTCCTTTTGGGGTCGCGGGGGGCGCTGGAGCCTATCTCAGCTACAATCGGGCGGAAGGCGGGGTACACCCTGGACAAGTCGCCACCTCATCGCAGGGCCAACACAGATAGACAGACAACATTCACACACTAGGGACCATTTAGTGTTGCCAATCAACCTATCCCCAGGTGCATGTCTTTGGAGGTGGGAGGAAGCCGGAGTACCCGGAGGGAACCCACGCAGTCACGGGGAGAACATGCAAACTCCACACAGAAAGATACCGAGCCCAGGATTGAACCCAAGACTACTCAGGACCTTCGTATTGTGAGGCAGATGCACTAACCCCTCTGCCATTGTGTGTGTGTGTGTGTGATAAATTTAAACAATAACCACAAATTAAATAAAAAAAATTTATATATATATAAAAAATTATATTTAATTTGTGGTTATTGTTTAAATTTATTTTTACAACATAATGGCCCTGTGCCACACTTTGTAAATCAGATCTACACAATACGGGGCCAGCTGACCTCACAGTGACCTCTTCCTGGCTTTAAGCAGATGGTCAGACAGATGTCACGTCTCTGGCCTGCATGTGTGAACAAGTAGGGCCTTGATGTTTGTTTTAGAGTAGCATGCATTCTCAGACAATCGTGCCAACCGCACACCTTCACACGCACACTGCTGCAGGCATCCATAGGCAAAACTGAGACGTTTGTGCACAATATTAATGCTGTGTTGCTCACGCGGAGGAGAAATAAGCGTGACTGATTTGCAACAAAAGTCCTGATTGTCAGCGTAACATGCTTGACTTGTTTTTGTGCAGAAACCAACCTCCGAATCACTTGCAATAAGGTGATGAAAATGGTAGAGGACCAAGTTCCCTGGTTTGGCATGGAGCAGGAGTATACCATCCTGGGCACAGATGGGCACCCTTTTGGCTGGCCCTCTAATGGATTCCCAGGGCCTCAAGGTGAGACCGTAGCTAGTTAAATATGAATGGGACAAAAATATAATGTGTCATTTGATTCTTCTCAGGCCCATACTACTGTGGCGTGGGAGCAGACAAAGCCTATGGAAGAGATATCGTGGAAGCCCATTATAGAGCTTGCCTTTATGCTGGGGTTCACATTTGTGGCACTAATGCGGAAGTGATGCCTGCCCAGGTAAGAATAGATTGTTTTTACACTGCGAGTTCATGTTTTGAGTTAACCCTGGTGGTCTGCTTGTAGTGGGAGTTCCAGGTTGGCCCGTGCGAAGGGATCAACATGGGCGATCACCTGTGGGTGGCGCGCTTCATCCTGCACCGTGTCTGCGAAGACTTTGGCGTCATCGCCTCCTTTGACCCCAAGCCCATCCCTGGCAACTGGAACGGCGCCGGCTGCCACACAAACTTTAGCACCAAGGAGATGAGAGAAGACGGTGGACTAAAGTGAGTTGAAAGAAATAAAGGATCTATAGGATATTTTTGCATAGCAGGGGAAACATTCAAATAGGTTTATTATCACCTGTACCGAAAAGGAGTAGGAATATGTAGTTAATTCTACCCATATAAGCAGTTTAAAATATAAAAAGGTGTACAGTACAGTAACTGGCCCATATTTAGAATGCTAGTTGTTGTACTCCACTCCAGGAAACTGGGAGGGAAAAGAGCTTTTGGAATGTTACGCTGTCAGACTCACTATGATTAAATACTATAATCCGTTTGTTTTGGATTATATCATGTGTTACTATTTAACAAATAGTTTACAAGGCATTCTGTGTGAAAATGTGCTACTGGGAAAGGATTTGAGTGCATGAGAAAGTGAAAATGTATCTCTACTTGAGCAACTTGCACAACACAGAACCAACAAAGCCAAGTGCAAACTACTTAGTAGGAAATAATACAACTGATGAGTTTATTATAAACTGTACAGTCTATCCATTTTTTATCACTTGTCCCTCTCGAGGTTAATCCTCGTTTATTGCTGTTAATTGGTTCCGGACATGACTATGATTATTTAATTTCCGCAAAGTAGGAATCAATTACATTTTTTTTTTTTTCATAGATTTGCATTTCATATAAATTTTTCAACAATATGAGAGCCCTTTAGACATGAAATAACATACTTTAGTCACCTTTACACGCTAAATCCATTATAGTAATGCTGTCTGAAGCTGAGCCAATCAGTGGCCACAATATTAAACAGCATGCTCTGATTGGTTTGGTCTAATCTAGTGGCCAATACTATATTTTTAGTTAATTTAGCTGTTTTTATGATTGTCAATGTCTAATTCAGGAGAAAATGGTGTAGAATACGCTTTAAAAAGTGGTGTTTGTATCTCCACAAAGTAAAATGTTCAATGCATGTAAAATATATTTGCAAATTAATTACTAGCTTACTGTGGTCAGCCGTGTTTTTACAAGTCGTCGTCAATGAACTCTTTCTGTCTTCCTCCCAGAGCCATTGAGGACTCCATCGAGAAGCTGGGCAGGAGGCACAGCTACCACATCCGTGCCTACGACCCCAAAGGTGGCCTGGACAACGCCCGCCGCCTCACGGGCCACCACGAAACCTCCAACATCAACGAGTTTTCGGCGGGCGTGGCCAACCGCGGTGCCAGCATCCGCATCCCCCGCAACGTGGGCCAGGAGAAGAAGGGCTACTTCGAGGACCGCCGCCCGTCGGCCAACTGCGACCCGTACGGCGTCACCGAGGCGCTCATACGCACCTGTTTGCTGAGCGAGGAGGGCGAGGAGCCTGCGGATTACTGAAGACGCGAGTCGTGGATTGACGCGCCCCCCACTCACCCCACTTAAATTTATCTTTTCTCTTAACTAGTACTGTATTTTATCCCTTCACTCCTCCCTCCCATTGAGATGGTTTAACCTGAATTTTTTAAATGGCTTCAAGTTGACTGGTCGACTTAAAACGGTTAAGTCATGTCTTTTTGTAGTTCCCCTCGGGTCATGGCAGGGTAACTTCCCCCCGTCCTTTAGAAGGGATTGGCTTTTGTAACTGTTTTCGAGCCATGTCTGACACCCACCCCTCCTTGTCCCTTCCCCCCTTATTTGTTTCCTTTGGTGACTAAATGAACTAAAGCACATGGACACTGAGGCATAGAGCTGCTAAGGCTAGGCAGCATGTACAACTTAATCGTTAGTTCATGTATCGCTAATTGACCATGTTGACATGCCTTTTTCCAACTACCCCGGTTACTAACTCTTTGATTTTTATGATGAAGTGTATTTTTAAATGGCAACGTTTGTCTTCAGACACACTGGGTCAACCGTGTTGGTACGCTAAATGTAGATGTCTATGATGTTCAAATGTGGTGGATCTGTCCATAATGCCATTTGTAGATTTTCCTCAAGGAGTTTTATCCTTTTTGTTAATGCACCCAATTTGGTAACCTGTCATGTTTACTGAACCTGGGTTTTTTTTCTCTTGATACATTTAAAACTTATTTTTATCACAACATTGCTGTGTTGTCTCTTGACTAGTAGACATAAGTGGTTAAAGATAGTAAAGTCTTTTTTGAAAAACAAAAGAACAGCTCTCCCTTTGCGTCACACTTAGACCCGGATCAGCTGACTCAGTTCAATATGATATCCGCACACAACGCCTGCATGACGGATAAGTAGTGCACACATCCCAAACCTTTATTCTGTTTGTCAGGTTGGAAGTGTTAAGTCAACAAAACGGGCTCTCTCTAGTTGAGTGCAAGCTGCTCAAACAGCAGCTTAAGTTTTTAAAAGGGCATGAAATGTTCCAAGTTTAAGTCTATTGACCAAATACAAAGCCTTACTTCCACTTAGACTATTTTCAGCCGCCAAATCTGAATGTTAAGAATGTAGGAGAGTTTTGCTTAAATATACTACAAGGGTACCTTGCTGTTGGCAGTAACAATGACTAACCCAGGCGACTATCACTTGTCCCATTACGGGGAGCTGTAAATTGGATTTTTGTGGCTAAATTCGGGCGTAAGGCAGACTAAAACTTGGTCATCCGTAAGAAATGTAAACCAAAGCACTCCTAATGCTAGTCAAAGATCCTGTATGTAATCTTGACTCATCCTCAAATGTCTCATCTTTACACAATTAAGACCTGCTACCACTGTTGGGTTGACCACCAGCTGGAGAATCTATAAGCCACTGCGGTTTTTAAGGACCTACTGCTACAAAGCTATTTAAATATCTGCTGTTTTTAGGAAACTACTGTATTAACCCGAGTCAGAAGGCAATTATCCTCAATGACAGGTGTGCTATGCTGTTTTTAGGAATGTGTTCGAAAAGAAAACTAGTCTAAGATCCCCAATATGACAGTCATATTCTACTATCAGGGATCTACTGCTATAATGTAGTCAAAGATTCTCAATATGACAGGAGCACTAAATTGGATTTTTGTGGCTAAATTTGGGCAGAAGGCAGATTAAAATTTGGTCATCCGTAATAAATGTAAACCGAAGCACTCCTAATGCTAGTCAAAGATCCTGTATGTAATCTTGACTCATCCTTTACCTAGTTAAGACCTGCTACCACTGTTGGGTTGACCACCAGTTGGAGAATCTATAAGCCACTGCGGTTTTTAAGGACCTACTGCAACAAATCTATTTAAATATCTGCTGTTTTTAGGAATCTACTGTATTAACCCGAGTCAGAAGGCAATGATCCTTAATGACAGGTGTGCTATGCTGTTTTTAGGAATATATTCCAAAAGCAAACTAGTCTAAGATCCCCAATGTGACAGGCATATTCTACTATCAGGGATCTACTGATATAAGGTAGTCAAAGATTCTCAATATGACAGGAGCACTAAATTGGATTTTTGTGGCCAAATTCGGGCGGAAGGCATGCAGATTAAAACTTGGTCATCCGTAATAAATGTAAACCGAAGCACTCCTAATGCTAGTCAAAGATCCTGTATGTAATCTTGACTCATCCTCTACCTAGTTAAGACCTGCTACCACTGTTGGGTTGACCACTAGTTGGGGAATTACTGCCCTATATGACAGGGGCACTGTGCGGTTTTTAAGGACCTACTGCAAACAAAGCTATTTAAATATCCTCTACCGTTTTTTGGTAATCTACTGTATTAACACGAGTCAGAAGGCAAAGATCCTTAATGACAGGTGTGCTATGCTGTTTTTACGAATATGTTCCAAAAACAAATAGTCAAAGATTCTCAATATGACAGGAGCACTAAATATGGGCGGATGGCGGACTAAAACTTGGTCATCCGTAATAAATGTAAACTGAAGCACTCCTAATGCTAGTCAAAGATCCTGTATGTAATCTTGACTCATCCTCAAACGTCTCATCTCTACCTAGACCTGCTACCACTGTTGGGTTGACCACCAGTTGGGGAATTACTGCCCTATATGACCGGGGCACTGTGCGGTTTTTAAGGACCTACTGCAAACAAAGCTATTTAAATATCCTCTACCGTTTTTGGGTAATCTACTGTATTAACACGAGTCAGAAGGCAAAGATCATTAATGACAGGTGTGCTATGCTGTTTTTAGGAATATGTTCCAAAAACAAACTAGTCTAAGATCCTCAATATGACAGGCATATTCCACTATCTGGGATCTACAGCTATAAGGTAGTCATCCATCCATCCATTTTCTACCGCTTATTCCCTTCGGGGTCGCGGGGGGCGCTGAAGCCTATACCAGCTACACCCTGGACAAGTCGCCCTCTCATCGCAGTATAAGGTAGTCAAAGATTCTCAATATGACAGGAGCATGGCTGTTTTTAATAATCTAATGCATGAACATGAGTCATTTGTAAAAGATCCTCATTATGATAGGCACATTATACTGTTGTTAGGGACCTGCCAAAAACAAACCAAAAATCCTCTGTGTAGCAATGGGTTTGCTGCTGTTTTTACTGACAAAAACAAGTCAAAGATCCTCAGGCAAATTCTGCTGTTAGGGACCTGCCAAAAAATCCTCTAGCAATGGGTTTGCTGCTGTTTTTTTAGAACTTACTGACCAAAAACAAGTCAAAGATCCTCTACGTAAGAGGAGCACTGCTGTTTTTAAGGAACTACTGACAAAAACACATGTCGAACATCCTCTATGTGACACAAGTACTGAGCTGTTTTTAGGAATGTGCTCATGCAAAGAATAGCCAAAGATCCTCACATTACAGACACAAGTCTGTCAAAAATCGAGTTAAAGATCCTTTATACTCCAGGAGCGCTTTGCTGTTTTTAGGAATCTACTGTATAAACCCGATTCCGGTGTTAAATATCCCTAATATGATAGATGTGCTATGCTATTTTTATGAATATGCTGCAAAAAAAAAATAGTCTCAGCTCCTCAATATGTCAGGCACATTCTGCTGTCAGGGACCCGCCCAAAAAAATCCTCTATAGCAATGGGTTTGCTGCTGTTTTTTTTAGAACTTACTGACCAAAAACAAGTCAAAGATCCTCTATGTGAGAGGAGCACTCTGCTGTTTTTAAGGACCTACTGACAAAAACACACGTCGAACATCCTCTATGTGACACAAGTACTTTGCTGTTTTTAGGAAGGTGCTGCAAAATATAGCCAAAGATGTTCACATGACAGACATAAAGCTGTTTTAAGGACACACTGCCAAAAATCTGGTTACAGATCATTTATACTCCAGGAGCGCTTTGCTGTTTTTAGGAATCTACTGTATAAACCCGAGTCAGATGTCAAATATCCCTAATATGATAGATGTGCTAGGCTAGTTTTAGGAATACGCTGCAAAAAAAACCGTGTCTAAGATCCTCAATATGATAAGCGCATTCTGCCGTTTTTTAGGAATCTACTGCAAAAAAGCCGGTCAAAGAACCTCTATATTAGAGGAGCACTGCTGTTTTTAGGGCTTTACTGGCAATACCAAGACAGAAAACTTTATATAGCAAGAGTATCTGCTGTTTTTCAGGATTTACGGCCAAAAACACAAGTTAAAGATCCTCTTTATGACAGAAGACCTCTGTTTGTTCGAACATCGTCTATGTGACAGGAGGGCTCACTTGTTTTTAGCAATGTACTGCAAAAAAAAACCTTGTTAAAGATCCTTATTTGACAGGCACACTGCTGTTTTTAAGTACTTACTGCCAGACACAGGAGTCAAAGCTCCTCTGTGTGACAGGAGTGCTTTTTAGAAATCTACTGCAAACACGCAAATCAGAAGTCTTAGATCCTTATGATAGGTGTGCTCTACTTTTTTAGGAATAGGCTGCAGAAAAGACCGTCAAGGATCTTCTTCATCTTTGTATGGACTTACTGCCAACAACACAATTCAAAAATCCTCCATATAGCAGGAGTCTCGGTCTGTTGTTAAGGACCTACTGACAAAAACACAAACCAAACATCCTGTGTGTGACAGGAGTACTCTGCCGTTTTTATGAATGTGTTGCAAAAAAATTAGTCAAAGATCCTTGTATGACAGACACCCTGCTGTTTTTTGGAACCTACTGTAAAAACGTTAGATTTCAAAGATCCTTACTATGATAGGTGTGTTCTGCTGTTTTTGTTTTTTTTAGGAATATCAGCTTGTCTAAGATCCTTAATATGACAGGCAGGGATCTACTGCAAAACAGCTAGTCAAAGATATTTTTATATTACAAGTTTTCTGTTGTTTTTAAGGACCTACTGCCAGAAACACGAGTCAAAGCTCCTCTGTGTGACAGGAGCACTCTGCGCTTTTTAGAAATGTACTGCAAACTCGCG